>NC_074689.1:24217001-24270675 GCF_029448725.1 Salvelinus fontinalis
TCCGCATGAGTGAAGAATGCAACATACGTCAAATCAAATCAAATGTTACATGCACCGAATACAGTAAATTGCTTACTTACAAACCCCTAACAAACAATACAGGTTTAAAAAATACGGATAAAAATAAGAAATAAAAGTAACAAGTAATTAAAGAGCAGCAGTAGAATAACAATAGCGAGACTATATACGGGGGGGTACCGGTACAGAGTCAATGTGTGGGGAACCGGTTAGTTGAGGTAATATGTACATGTAGGTAGAGTTATTAACGTGACTATGCATGGTAACAATAGAGAGTATCAGCAGTGCAAAAGAGGGGGGGGGGGGGGGGGGGCAATGCAAATAGTCTGGGAAGCCATTTGATTAGATGTTCAGGAGTCTTATGGCTTGGGGGTAGAAGCCTCTTGGACCTAGACTTGGCGCTCCAGTACCACTTGCCATGCGGTAGCAGAGATAACAGTCTATGACTAGGGTGGCTGGAGTCTGACAATTTTTAGGGCCTTCCTCTGACACCGCCTGATATAGGTCCTGGATGGTAAGAAGCTTGGCCCCAGTGATGTACTGGGCCGTACGCACTACCCTCTGTAGCGCCTTGCGGTCGAAGGCCGAGCAGTTGCCATACCAGGCAGTGATGCAACCAGGCAGTGATGCTCTTGATGTGGCAGCTGTAGAACCTTTTGAGGATCTGAGGACCCAGGCCAAATCTTTTCAGTCTCCTGAGGGGGAACAGGTTTTGTCGTGCCCTCTTCACAACTGTCTTGGCGTGCTTGGACCATGTTCGTTTGTTGGTGATGTGGACACCAAGGAACTTGAAGCTGTCAACCTGCTCCAATGCAGCCCCGTTGATGAGAATGGGGGCATGCTTAGTCCTCTTTTTCCTGTAGTCCACAATCATCTCCTTTGTCTTGATCATGTTGAGGGAGAGGTTGTTGTCCTGGCACCATATGGCCAGGTCTCTGACCTCTTCCCTATAGGCTGTCTCATCGTTGTCGGTGATCAGACACTGTTGTGTCATCAGCAAACTTAATAACGGTGTTGGAGTCGTGCCTGGCCGTGCAGTCATGAGTAAACAGTGAGTACAGGAGGGAACTAGGCACGCACCCATGAGGGGCCCCTGTGTTGAGGATCAGCGTGGCGGATGTGTTGTTACCTACCCTTACCACCCGGGGGCAGCCTGTCAGGAAGTCCAGGATCCAGTTGCAGAGGGAGGTGTTTAGTCCTTAGTTTATTGATAAGCTTTGAGGGCACTATGGTGTTGAACGCTGAGCTGTAGTCAATGAATAGCATTCTCACATAGGTGTTTCTTTTGTCCATTTGAGAAAAGGCAGTGTGGAGTGCAATAGAGATTGCATCATCTGTGGATCTGTTGGGGCGGTCTGCAAATGTGGAGTGGGTCTAGGGTTTCTGGGATAATGGTGTTGATGTGAGCCATGACCAGCCTTTCAAAGCACTTCATGGCTACAGATGTGAGTGCTACAGGTCGGTCGTCATTTAGGCAGGTTACCTTAGTGTTCTTGGGCACAGGCACTATGGTGGTCTGCTTAACCTGTTGGGGATGGGGGCGCTGTTTAGACTATTTATGCTAATGTGGCTAATTTTTTAAACGGCTTCCCACAAAATCCTTGATCGTACAATATGCATATTATTATTATTATTGGATAGAAAACAGTCTATAGTTTCTATAGGAGTTGAAATTTTGTCTCTAAGTGGAACAGAGCCCATTCTACAGCAATTTCCCTGACATGGAGTCAGATTTGAGAAATGTTGGCCACTTTTCTGAAGTCAGTTAAAAGGGCACTGTCGTTGCTATGACTATACGGACACTTCTTACGTCTTCCCCTGGATGCCTTTACGTGATGACGATTCCAACGGGGTCGATTGCTCGTTCACAGGCCCTACAAATGAAAAAAACCTTTAGCTAGCAAGTCTTTTCTTGCTGCGTAACGCGCGTGGAAGACACCGACCCTCTCCTGTTCCAAGCGTTAGTTTAGCCTGTTATATTTCTCCGGTCATCTTTTCACTCATTATAGGAGTTACAAACATCATAAAGTAGTTAATTTAAAGCGTTTTATAGCAATTTATATCCGTTTAGTGCGATTTTGGGACATTTATTTTTGCAACGATGTGAAAAGTTGGGCACGCTTTTCAGTTCATCCCGAACGCAGTTGACATTTCCACATGGCAAGAGGACAGCTTTCCACCAAAAGACGATTTCTCCCAAGAAAGGATCCTTTGCCCAAGATACTGATGGAAGAACAGCTCAAGGTAGGACATTTTTATTATGATAAATCGTGTTTCTGTCGAAACATTTTAGTGGCTTAGGACGCCATGTTTTTTGACGTAGCTTCGCTTGGCGCAAACTGTATTGAAAAGTAAGGATAAATTAAAAAATGTAATAACGCAATTGTATTAAGAATTAAATTGTCTATCAATCCCTGTCCACCCTGTATTTTTTAGTCACGTTTATGAGTATTTATGTATAAGAGTAGATCACTGTCTAAGTGGCGCAAGGACATTTTCTTTACCAGCTTGTCTACATTTCACATTGTCTAACCATGATTTTGGTGGCTAAATATAAACATTTTCGATCAAACTGTATATGCATGTTGTAATGTGATGTTACAGGAGTGTCATCGGAAGAATTCTGAGAAGGTTAGTGAAAAAATTAATATCTTTTGGCGATGTTGACTTTTATCGCTCACTTTGGCTAGAATCAATGCTGGGCTGCTAATTGCTATGTGCTAAGCTAATATAACGATTTATTGTGTTTTCGCTGTAAGACACTTAGAAAATCTGAAATATTGTCTGTATTCACAGGATCTGTGTCTTTCGATTCGTGTATGCTGTGTATTTTTACGAAATGTTTGATGATTAGTAGTTAGGTAAACACGTTGCTCATTGTAATTATTCTAGTCCATTTGTGATGGTGGGTGCAATTGTAAACTATGAAGTCTACCTGAAATATGCACTTTTTTCTAACAAAACCTATCCCATACCATAAATATGTTATCAGACTGTCATCTAATGAGTTTTTTTGTTGGTTAGGGGCTATAAATATCTTAGTTTAGCCGAATTGGTGATGGCTACTGGTGTTGGTGGACAAATAAAAGATGGTGGATTATGCTAATGTGTTTTTAGGTAATAGATGTACATCTTTACATATTGTGTCTTCCCTGTAAAACATTTTAAAAATCGGAAATGTTGACTGGATTCACAAGATCTGTGTCTTTCATTAGCTGTATTGGACTTTAATGTGTGAAAGTTAAATATTTAAAAAAAATTTTTTTTTTGAATTTCGCGGCACTGGTTTTTCAGTGGGGGGGGGGGGGGTGTGCCGCTAGCGCCACGCTGATCCTAGACAGGTTAAAACATGTTGGTATTACAGACTCAGACAGGGAGAGGTTGAAAATGTCAGTAAAGACACTTGCCAGTTGGTCAGCGCATGCTCGCAGTACATGTCCTGGTAATCCGTCTGGCCCCGCGGCCTTGTGAATGTTGACCTGTTTAAAGGTTTTACTCACATCGGCTGTGGAGAGCTTGATCACACAGTCTTCCGGAACAGCTGGTGCTCTCATGCATGTTTTAGTGTTATTTGCCTCGAAGCGAGCATAGATGTAGTTTAGCTTGTCTGGTAGGCTCGTGTCACTGGGCAGCTCTCGGCTGTGCTTCCCTTTGTAGTCTGTAATGGTTTGCAAGCCCTGCTACATGCGACGAGCGTCAGAGCCGGTGTATTACGATTAGATCTTAGTCCTGTATTGACGCTTTGCCTGTTTGATGGTTCATCTGAGGGCATAGCGGGATTTCTTATAAGCTTCCGGGTTAGAGTCCCGCTCCTTGAAAGTGACAGCTCTAGCCTTTAGCTCAGTGCAGATGCTGCCTGTAATCCATGGCTTCTGGTTGGGGTATGTACGTACGGTCACTGTGGGGACGACGTCATCGATGCACTTATTGATGAAGCCAATGACTGATGTGGTGTACTCCTCAATGCCATCGGAGGAATCCCGGAACATATTCCAGTCTGTGCTAACAAAACAGTCCTGTAGCTTAGCATCTGCTTCATCTGACCACTTTTTTTATTGATCTAGTCACTAGTGCTTCCTGCTTTAATTTTTGTTTGTAAGCAGGAATCAGGAGGATAGAATTATGGTCAGATTTGCCAAATGGAGGGCAAGGGAGAGCTTTGTATGCGTCTCTGTGTGTGGAGTATAGGTGGTTCACACACAGATAGAAATTTGTTAAAACGGATTTAAGTTTCACTGCATTAACCTGTTGGGGATGGGGGCGCTGTTTAGACTATTTATGCTAATTTGGCTAATTTTTTAAACGGCTTCCCACAAAATCCTTGATCGTACAATATGCATATTATTATTATTATTGGATAGAAAACAGTCTATAGTTTCTATAGGAGTTGAAATTTTGTCTCTAAGTGGAACAGAGCCCATTCTACAGTAATTTCCCTGACATGGAGTCAGATTTGAGAAATGTTGGCCACTTTTCTGAAGTCAGTTAAAAGGGCACTGTCGTTGCTATGACTATACGGACACTTCTTACGTCTTCCCCTGGATGCCTTTACGTGATGACGATTCCAACGGGGTCGATTGCGCGTTCACAGGCCCTACAAATGAAAAAACCCTGAAGCTAGTCATTCTTTGGGAGCTGCGTCATGAGCCTAGAGGACACCGGCGCGCACCTGTTCCAAGCGTTAGTTTAGCCTGTTATATTTCTCCGGTCATCTTTTCACTCGTTATAGGAGTTAAAAACATCATAAGGTAGTTAATCTAAAGCGTTTTATAGCAATTTATATCCGTTTAGTGCGATTTTGGGACATTTATTTTTGCAACGATGTGAAAAGTTGGGCACGCTTTTCAGTTCATCCCGAACGCAGTTGACATTTCCACATGGCAAGAGGACAGCTTTCCACCAAAAGACGATTTCTCCCAAGAAAGGATCCTTTGCCCAAGATACTGATGGAAGAACAGCTCAAGGTAGGACATTTTTATTATGATAAATCGTGTTTCTGTCGAAACATTTTAGTGGCTTAGGACGCCATGTTTTTTGACGTAGCTTCGCTTGGCGCAAACTGTATTGAAAAGTAAGGATAAATTAAAAAATGTAATAACGCAATTGTATTAAGAATTAAATTGTCTATCAATCCCTGTCCACCCTATATTTTTTAGTCACGTTTATGAGTATTTATGTATAAGAGTAGATCACTGTCTAAGTGGCGCAAGGACTTTTTCTTTACCAGCTTGTCTACATTTCACATTGTCTAACCATGATTTTGGTGGCTAAATATAAACATTTTCGATCAAACTGTATATGCATGTTGTAATGTGATGTTACAGGAGTGTCATCGGAAGAATTCTGAGAAGGTTAGTGAAAAAATTAATATCTTTTGGCGATGTTGACTTTTATCGCTCACTTTGGCTAGAATCAATGCTGGGCTGCTAATTGCTATGTGCTAAGCTAATATAACGATTTATTGTGTTTTCGCTGTAAGACACTTAGAAAATCTGAAATATTGTCTGTATTCACAGGATCTGTGTCTTTCGATTCGTGTATGCTGTGTATTTTTACGAAATGTTTGATGATTAGTAGTTAGGTAAACACGTTGCTCATTGTAATTATTCTAGTCCATTTGTGATGGTGGGTGCAATTGTAAACTATGCCATCTACCTGAAATATGCACTTTTTTCTAACAAAACCTATCCCATACCATAAATATGTTATCAGACTGTCATCTAATGAGTTTTTTTGTTGGTTAGGGGCTATAAATATCTTAGTTTAGCCGAATTGGTGATGGCTACTGGTGTTGGTGGACAAATAAAAGATGGTGGATTATGCTAATGTGTTTTTAGGTAATAGATGTACATCTTTACATATTGTGTCTTCCCTGTAAAACATTTTAAAAATCGGAAATGTTGACTGGATTCACAAGATCTGTGTCTTTCATTAGCTGTATTGGACTTTAATGTGTGAAAGTTAAATATTTTAAAAAAATATTTTTTTTGAATTTCGCGGCACTGGTTTTTCAGTGGGGGGGGGGGGGGGTGTGCCGCTAGCGCCACGCTGATCCTAGACAGGTTAAAGTCCCCGGCTACTAGGAGCGCCACCTCTGGAGGAGCGTTTTCTTGTTTGTAAACAGCTACTAAAAGTACAGATGAAAACTCTCTAGGTAGATAGTGTGGTCTACAGCTTATCATGAGCCACTCTACCTCAGGCGGGCAATAGCTGGAGACTTGCTTAGATATCATGCACCAGCTGTTATTTACAAAAATACATAGTCTGCCGCCCCTTGTCTTACCAGACGCCGCTGTTCTATCCTGCCGGTGCAGCGTATAACCAGCCAGCTGTATGTTGATAGTGTCGTTGTTCAGCCACGACTCCGTGAAGCATAAGATATTACAGTGTTGAATGTCCCGTTGGTAGTTTAATCTTCCACGTAGATCATCTATTTTATTCTCCAAAGATTGCACGTTTGCTAGCAGAATGGAAGGAAGTTGGGGTTTATTTAATCACCTAAGAATTCTCAGAAGGCAGCCTGCCCTCCGGCCCCGTTTTCTCTGCCTCCTCTTCATGCAAATCACAGAGATCGGGGCCTGTTCCCCAGAAAGCAGTATATCATTCGCGTCGGGCTCATCAGACTCATTAAAGGAAAAAAAGGATTCTGCCAGTCCGTGGGGAGTAATCACAGTTCTGATGTCCAGAAGTTATTTTCGGTCATAAGAGACGGTAGCGGCAATGTTATGTACAAAATAATAAGTTACAAACAACCCAAATAAACAAACAAGAAAACACAATCGGTTGGGGACAGATAAAATGTCAGCCTTCTTCTCCGGTGCCATTGTTCCATCATGTACAGTATGTTATTGACCCTCTGACAGACAGGAGAGCTGAGTGAGTGAAATCATACCTCCAGGTCCAGGCTGAAGCCCCTTCCTGGGGGTCCCGGTAGCCCAGGGGGCCCCCTCAGACCCGGCTTCCCCTCTGGTCCCTCTGAGCCGGGCAGACCTGGGAACCCTGCCGCACCTGGCTCCCCCTAGGAGAGAAACACAATGGTTCAGTCCAATAACCTCCTCAAGCAACATTTTTTTTGCATATGTGAAGGAACTGGATGGGTCTAAGTATTATGAAGGAGACTCCCACTAAGCCCATTGGAAGGCTAGGTGAAGGCATCACAGTAGCTTAGACCAATCTTTTCCTTCAGATCTGCATCCACTGATTGAGATGGGGCTAGAGGTTGATTTTGGAGCATACAGTCTTCTATTTATTTGGTTCTGGTTGTTAGCAGAAAATTATCCCTGGCTTCATATGTAGGGACCAGCTGTGTTTGGGTTGATTAGTGGTTAAAAGCAGTTGTGGCTTTTAGGGTCATTTCTAGGTTGGGGAGTAATGGATTAGCATTACTCAAACTGTACCTTTGGTCCATGTGTTCCGCTCAGACCCGGCTCACCCTGTCAAAGGAAATCTTTCAATCAAATGAAATCCAATGTTCTTCAAGAAGCCCTTTTTCTTCTTAACAATCACTACACAGGATATCAGAGGTCTACATCCATTAGTCGTACCTTCTCTCCTCTCTCGCCAGCTGGACCAGGGTACCCATCATTCCCATCAACCCCCTGGGAAATAGAACAATCACTTAGATTAGATGTGTTTTGGCGTAATGTATTTCTGTCTAGTACGGGATCACTCCTACAGTCAGATTCTATTTGGCTGAGAAGTGTCTGATCTGAAGGCACACCAAGCCTGTGGTTTTATTCCACCTGCTAATTGAGAAATAATGATCTATTCATAAGAGCCATAGTTTCAACAATGTCAACTAAGATGAGATCAATGTCCTGTATGTAATCCTGTTACACAGTTAGTAAAAGCCTCATGCACTCCCATGTCAAAAGGCCAGATTTTCCCCAACGATGCAGCCATGGGAGGAGACCATGTTTCATGAGGCTTTTGTCCAGCTGCAGTCAGAAAGTCATTATAGCTCACTGAGTGAAGATTACATTTGCTGCTTCATGGCTTCTTAACCTTTCCATATGAGACTCTTAAGATCTTTGTCTCCATTGGTCCCTTGTTAATGGTCTTATTGTACTTTGTGAATCGTATCGTGAAACAAACTTAAAATGGTTTCTCAACAGATTAGGCGAGAGATCATTGACCTGAGCAATAACATTCCGTAATCTGTCAATCAGGCTGTTGAGCAAAATCTCACCACTGGGAAAGTAGGCATGAACACTGTCAAATCCCATGAAATAGATTGTGACGTGTTGTGGAAAGATGTGAAATCCCTGTAGTTCACGAAAGAGGAGGTTGATTGGAGTACATGTTGGGGTGGATTTGACACACAACAGCCATATAGTTAGATGAAACGGTCTGTAGCAACAGTATTACAGGGGGTCTGGAGCCAAGACAAGTAATCAGGTCTCTGTGGGAAGATAGGAATGCATTATAACAGGGGCAACTGTCAACACTGTCTCAGTACACAAATCACCTTTAACCACAGATCTAGGATCAGATTAACCAACCAGCTACCTCTGATCCAGGGCCGAAAAAAGACCTGACTCTGTATCATTGGATAACACCGACTTTGACATGATCTGTCAAACACGGAGGGTTGGAATTCCCATAGTGCTCTGTGATCAAGGTCCCTGGCTTTGAGCAGGCGAGATGTCAGAGCTGAGCACGTGTTCTAAGGAGGGAAGGCTAGGCAGCTTCTATTGTGTGGTGCAGGCTAGACCACAGAGAGAGATAGAGGGACGAGGGACACTGGCTGGGATTGTGGTTACCGTTGCAAAGGGGAGCAGACTTGCTTATAAACACAGAGCTCCTTTTACAGCTTGGTTAAAAGACTGGGTGACACACAGCGCTCCAAAAGAGAACTTCAAAGAGCTGGTATCTAAGTGATTGTCACTCCTGTGTTCCTTCTAGATTGAGTAACAAATATGCAACACCAATAAAACGTCCCTCCTTTTTCACTTTTACAAACGTGCTAAAGACAGGGTTTTAAACTTCAGTATAGGGGTTATATAACCACATACGTCATTAACAAACTTAACTGTTTGTGATTAAAAGTGAAATTCCAATGCACTTTTTTGAAACAGTTCAAAATAAATCTGTAATATTTAGGAACACGTCATGCTTCCATGCCTCTGTTTACAGCCCTCCTCTCCCAAATCACCACAGGGCATCATCAAACGCACTACAAGTTGTCAAGGCAGCCAGATCGATGTCACCAGGGTCCAGCTCTGTGGTGACCTCGCCATGGTGACAGCTACTCTGGGTGCCTCAGTCGTCCGTTCAATCACTCACAAACATTGGGCCTCCAGAACCTTCTGGGTTTAAGCAAGCAGAACAAATTGCAGGGTTGTG
This sequence comes from Salvelinus fontinalis, assembly GCF_029448725.1. NCBI lineage: Eukaryota > Metazoa > Chordata > Actinopteri > Salmoniformes > Salmonidae > Salvelinus > Salvelinus fontinalis. Next base: position 24,226,365 of record NC_074689.1, read on the forward strand.
GGGGAAATATGGGATTTTCAAACTGTTTCCAGGAATCTCTTGTCATGTAAGCGGGCAGAGCTGTGCTAAAGGGTTGCATGAAGGTTGCTACTGGGCTTGACAAACCTTTGGCAGACACCTGGGGGTTTAATTATTTGGATTATCTGGCAGACACCTGGGGGTTTAATTATTTGGATTATCTGGCAACGCTTTGTTCAAAGAAAAGAAAATAACACACACACACACACACACACACACACACACACACACACACACACACACACACACACACACACACACACACACACACACACACACACACACACACACACACACACACACACACACACACACACACACACACACACACACACACACACACACACACACACACACACACAGCCTTATAGGCCTGATAGGACCAGAATATTACACCTATAATACGTAATACCTTGTCAGTAAGCATTTCACTGTAACGTCTACACCTGTTGTATTCAGCATTTCACTGTAACGTCTACACCTGTTGTATTCAGCATTTCACTGTAACGTCTACACCTGTTGTATTCAGCATTTCACTGTAACGTCTACACCTGTTGTATTCAGCATTTCACTGTAACGTCTACACTTGTTGTATTCAGCATTTCACTGTAACGTCTACACCTGTTGTATTCAGCATTTCACTGTAACGTCTACACCTGTTGTATTCAGCATTTCACTGTAACGTCTACACCTGTTGTATTCGGCGCATGTGACGAATAAAATTGGATTTGATAGAGTTTCAGTGATGTGTTTGGTGACTCACAGGCAGTCCAGGTTTACCCATCTCTCCATCCTTCCCATTTTCCCCAGGAGCCCAGGGGAACACAGAGAGGCCCTCAGATGAACCTGGGGGGCCAGGAAGCCCTGGAGGACCAGGTGGACCAGGAGGACCCTGGATGAAGAAAATAAAATCTATAACATTCACGCTAACAAAATAACACGATACATCTGTCATAATGCATAAATGCTAATGCTAACTTATTTGTACCCAAATGGTGTTTGTGTCTATAGTCAGTGAGCAGAACAACAGGTTGTAAGGTTCTAGAGTTTTGAAAAGAATGACCACTCACTGTCATAATCTCTGTGTCTCCGTCAAAGTACTCAAAGCCTGAGCCGTCCACACCGTCCTGCAAACCACATACGCTTACAATGAATGAAGGAACTGATGAATCAACGAAAACAACCAAATCAATCGTCCAACTAATTCTACCATCCATCTATTCACATCCACGTGTGGTTCATTCCACGCTACATACCGGGGATCTGGATGAGTTGGGTCGACCCGGTGGCCCAGGAGGTCCGGGGGGACCAGGTTTGCCCACTCCAGGATCCCCCTTCAGGGGTCAACAACACACACACAATCCAGGGTCAAGGGTTGAACACAATAACCAAGTACAACAGCGTTTCTCAATCCAATCCTGAGGGAACCTTGTTGGATAATGCACATTTTAGTTCTGGCCCAGCACTAACACACCAGATGTAATTAATCTCCAGCCCTTGATGTAATTAATCGCCAGCCCTTGATGTAATTAATCGCCAGCCCTTGATGTAATTAATCGCCAGCCCTTGATGTAATTAATCGCCAGCCCTTGAAGTAATTAATCGCCAGCCCTTGATGTAATTAATCGCCAGCCCTTGAAGTAATTAATCGCCAGCCCTTGATGTAATTAATCGCCAGCCCTTGAAGTAATTAATCGCCAGCCCTTGATGTAATTAATCGCCAGCCCTTGATGTAATTAATCGCCAGCCCTTGATGTAATTAATCGCCAGCCCTTGATGTAATTCATCGCCAGCCCTTGATGTAATTCATCGCCAGCCCTTGATGTTGGTGTTTGGGCCAGAGCAAAACAATTGCAATAAAATAGAGCACCGTTGAACTATTCATCGATGGTGGAGCTAAAACCTGTCGGCCATTAGAACGTCATATACCGTCTGCATCAGTGAAAGGAGGTCAGACAGTGTGTGATGTTTCACCTTGTCTCCTTTGGGACCAGGACCTCCTGGCAAGCCTGGGAATCCCTGAACTCCAGTTTCTCCCTGTGGTAGGAGACACAGCGAGTGAGGATTATCAACATGAGAAATGGCTGATGGGGGGGAAAACATATGAAGATATCCACATGGGTGGTGTACAGTTACAGTAGGCTTTCTAACAATGATTGGTGGACTGACAGGAGTTGAAGATTGGATTGATGTGTGGCCCTTCCTTCCAGAGTTATATCACTCCATAAAACACAATGTCCAAAAAGATCATCCGCCCGGGTTTTCACTATAACAGTTATCTAACCCCTCTCTGAAACACCTGTATGACGCACGCATGCACGCGCACACACACACACACACACACACACACACACACACACACACACACACACACACACACACACACACACACACACACACACACACACACACACACACACACAGATGTACCCCACATGTGAGCAGCACCCCGTATCTCTTCACACAGAGGTCAGGACCTGGGCTTCAGAGTTGATCAAACCCACAGGTGAGCAGGTGCTCTCGTTTCACTAATCGAAACGCACAGATGCAGATCAAAGACCCCTAGAGGGACCACCGTAGAAGATCCCCTCTCCATCGCTCATCTCTGACATCCAGGGACGTGAGTTGTAAATAAAACAATGACTCAACTTTCCTCATTTTTGTAAAACATTTCCAAAATGTCTGCATCCCACTTTCCTCCGTAGTTGGCTTAGGGACTGGGTCTGGTGTACACATGTGAGGTATCGGTTGTGCCTAAGAAGCTGTGGTGTGTTTACAGTGGAATGAGAATATTTGTGTTCTTGAGATAAAGAGAGTGTGGGAGTTACTGTAAATAGCAGAACAACAAAGTCAAGTCTCTGTTATGTAGTGTAGGGCCTATTGGTTGGAGATTCAGAATAAAATGCAATTGTATATAAAAATAGTTTACAGTTTTTAACAATTGCTAACATGCATTGGTCAAAACTGAAGTCACATGGTCAAAACTCTTCACAGGGTCAGCGAAACAGAAGTGTATATGGACCAAACTGTGAATCATTTTAATTCCTTTCACACAACACGCGTTCAATGACCACGTTCTCTGAAATCCACAAACTATTTTCTCATTCATACTCCACCACCTGCTCAGCTATATATTTGCAGCACTTGTTTTTCAAATGCTAAAACACTGTTTCCAAAACTGTTAAAAACACATTCAAAACAGAATGATGGCAAATGTCGTGCATTTCTGCAGTAACCAGATTGAAACATATAGAAAATCACAGCAGAATACTTAATCATTCCAAACACAGCTGATTGCCATGTCAGCTGAAAGCCTACCCAAGTGTCCTGTTTTTAGTCTCGTTACCAAACAGACAAAAGAGGACTGCTTCAGAATGATTTAGTTATGAAACATGGATCAAGGAAGACAGGTTGGTGGGGAAAGAAGAGTGGCAGGGAGAGGGAGAATGTGTGGAGGAGAATGGAGAGGAAGACAGGTTGGTGGGGAAAGAAGAGTGGCAGGGAGAGGGAGAATGTGTGGAGGAGAATGGAGAGGAAGACAGGTTGGTGGGGAAAGAAGAGTGGCAGGGAGAGGGAGAATGTGTGGAGGACAAAGGAGAGGAAGACCAAGAGCGGTGGTCTCTGATGAGATAAGGGCCACAATTACTGACCATGTTGTAAACCATGGTCTCTCTTTGAGAGAGGCCGGTTTAAGGGTGCAACCACATTTGTAGCGTTCAACAGCATCAATACGACATTTTGAAATATATTGGCTGTTTAGTTTTTCTCAGTTGGATCCAAAGGTTGCCTCCCACAGGAGGGAGAGGCCGACTAGTATCAGATGCGCAGGAAATTGACATTGTTGACATGATAATTGCAACAATGCAATAAAACTGTGGTCCATTCTGGACAGAGTGCTGGCAGACTAGATCACCATTGGGAATGTGAATACGGTCAGCACAACGACAGTTGCCAGAGTCCTAGAGAAACCTCAAATAAGGATGAAGCTGTTGTACATTGTACCCTTTGAGAGAAACGGGGAACGTGTGAAAGAACTCTGGTACCAATATGTCCAGGTAAGATGTCTGTTCAATAACCAAACAGGGTACATACACAGCTATACATAATGTAAAGAACTGTAAAACTGTGGATTTACTGTATTTTAGAGTAATGGAGATGGAAGCCAGGCAAACTACACATACATTCATCTTTGTGGATGAAGCTGGATTCAACCTGGTAAAAACACGCCACAGGAGAAGAAAAGTGATTGGATAGAGAGCAACCGTGGATGTCCAGGCCAGAGAGGAGCTAACATCAATGTGTGCAGCACTGTCCAATGATAGTTTGCTGTTACACAAACCACTCATTGGCCCCTACTATACAGAGAGGCTCATTTATTTTCTGCATGACCTGCATAATCGACTTGTGCCAGCGGAGGAGAGAGGGGCAAGATACTCCCCTACCTTCGTTGTTGTGTGGGATAATGTGGCAGTCAAACACTCTGCTGCAGTCACAGACTGGTTTACTACACATCCCAGGATGTCAGTACTATTCCTGCCTACATATTCCTCCTTCCTAAACCCCATAGAGGAGTCTGTCTCTGCGTGGAGGTGGAAGGTTTATGACCACCATCCACATGACCAGATGTCCTTACTGGATGCCATGCATGCTGGGTGTGGAGACACTTCTCCTGAAGACTGCCAGGGTTGGATTAAACATTCCAGAAGATAATTTCCAAGATACATCGCTAGAGACACAAGATGTGATGTTGATGAGAACTTGAGGCCAAATGCAGGAGAGAGAGAGAACTAGAACCCTCACAGTACTGTACAGTATGAGAGATTATATTATACATGTTGATGAGAACTAGAACCCTCACAGTACTGTACAGTATGAGAGATTATACTATACATGTTGATGAGAACTAGAAACCTCACAGTACTGTACAGTATGAGTGATTATACTATACATGTTGATGAGAACTAGAAACCTCACAGTACTGTACAGTATGAGTGATTATATTATACATGTTGATGAGAACTAGAACCCTCACAGTACTGTACAGTATGAGTGATTATACTATACATGTTGATAAGAACTAGTACCTCACAGTACTGTACAGTATGAGTGATTATACTATACATGTTGATGAGAACTAGAACCCTCACAGTACTGTACAGTATGAGTGATTATATTATACATGTTGATGAGAACTAGAACCCTCACAGTACTGTACAGTATGAGTGATCATACATGTTGATGAGAAATAGAACCCTCACAGTACTGTACAGTATGAGTGATTATACTATACATGTTGATAAGAACTAGAACCCTCACAGTACTGTACAGTATGAGTGATTATACTATACATGTTGATGAGAACTAGAACCCTCACAGTACTGTACAGTATGAGTGATTATACATGTTGATGAGAACTAGAACCCTCACAGTACTGTACAGTATGAGTGATTATACTATACATGTTGATGAGAACTAGAACCCTCACAGTACTGTACAGTATGAGTGATTATACTATACATGTTGATAAGAACTAGTACCTCACAGTACTGTACAGTATGAGTGATTATACTATACATGTTGATGAGAACTAGAACCCTCACAGTACTGTACAGTATGAGTGATTATACTATACATGTTGATGAGAACTAGAACCCTCACAGTACTGTACAGTATGAGTGATCATACATTTTGATGAGAACTAGAACCCTCACAGTACTGTACAGTATGAGTGATTATACTATACATGTTGATGAGAACTAGAACCCTCACAGTACTGTACAGTATGAGTGATTATACATGTTGATGAGAACTAGAACCCTCACAGTACTGTACAGTATGAGTGATTATACTATACATGTTGATGAGAACTAGAACCCTCACAGTACTGTACAGTATGAGTGATTATACTATACATGTTGATAAGAACTAGTACCTCACAGTACTGTACAGTATGAGTGATTATACTATACATGTTGATGAGAACTAGAACCCTCACAGTACTGTACAGTATGAGTGATTATACTATACATGTTGATGAGAACTAGAACCCTCACAGTACTGTACAGTATGAGTGATCATACATTTTGATGAGAACTAGAACCCTCACAGTACTGTACAGTATGAGTGATTATACTATACATGTTGATGAGAACTAGAACCCTCACAGTACTGTACAGTATGAGTGATTATACATGTTGATGAGAACTAGAACCCTCACAGTACTGTACAGTATGAGTGATTATACTATACATGTTGATGAGAACTAGAACCCTCACAGTACTGTACAGTATGAGTGATTATACTATACATGTTGATTTTTTTATTTGATTTTTTTTATTTCACCTTTATTTAACCAGGTAGGCAAATTGAGAACACGTTCTCATTTACAATTGCGACCTGGCCAAGATAAAGCAAAGCAGTTCGACACAATACAACAACACATAGTTACACATGGAGTAAAACAAACATACAGTCAATAATACAGTGAAAATAAGTCTATATACAATATGAGCAAGTGGGGTGAGATAAGGGAGGTGAAGGCAAACAAAATATATATATAAATAAATAAAAAAATATATAAAAAGGCCATGGTGGCGAAGTAAATACAATATAGCAAGTAAAAAAAATAACACTGGAATGGTTGGTTTGCAGTGGAAGAAGGTGCAAAGTAGAGATAGAAATAATGGGGTGCAAAGGAGCAAAATAAATAAATACAGTAGGTAAAGAGGTAGTTGTTTGGGCTAAATTATAGATGGGCTATGTACAGGTGCAGTCATCTATGAGCTGCTCTGACAGCTGGTGCTTAAAGCTAGTGAGGGAGATAAGTGTTTCCAGTTTCAGAGATTTTTGTAGTTCGTTCCAGTCATTGGCAGCAGAGAACTGGAAGGAGAGGCGGCCAAAGGAAGAATTGGTTTTGGGGGTGACCAGAGAGATATACCTGCTGGAGCGCGTGCTACGGGTGGGCGTTGCAATGGTGACCAGCGAGCTGAGATAAGGGGGGACTTTACCTAGCAGGGTCTTGTAGATGACCTCCTCCCAGAGCGCTAAGAACCTTGGCGTGATCCTGGACAACACCCTGTCGTTCTCAACTAACATCAAGGCGGTGGCCCGTTCCTGTAGGTTCATGCTCTACAACATCCGCAGAGTACGACCCTGCCTCACACAGGAAGCGGCGCAGGTCCTAATCCAGGCACTTGTCATCTCCCGTCTGGATTACTGCAACTCGCTGTTGGCTGGGCTCCCTGCCTGTGCCATTAAACCCCTACAACTCATCCAGAACGCCGCAGCCCGTCTGGTGTTCAACCTTCCCAAGTTCTCTCAAGTCACCCCGCTCCTCCGCTCTCTCCACTGGCTTCCAGTTGAAGCTCGCATCCGCTACAAGACCATGGTGCTTGCCTACGGAGCTGTGAGGGGAACGGCACCTCAGTACCTTCAGGCTCTGATCAGGCCCTACACCCAAACAAGGGCACTGCGTTCATCCACCTCTGGCCTGCTCGCCTCCCTACCACTGAGGAAGTACAGTTCCCGCTCAGCCCAGTCAAAACTGTTCGCTGCTCTGGCACCCCAATGGTGGAACAAACTCCCTCACGACGCCAGGACAGCGGAGTCAATCACCACCTTCCGGAGACACCTGAAACCCCACCTCTTCAAGGAATACCTAGGCTAGGATAAAGCAATCCTTCTGCCCCCCCCCCCCCCCCCCCCCCTTAAAAGATTTAGATGCACTATTGTAAAGTGGCTGTTCCACTGGATGTCATAAGGTGAATGCACCAATTTGTAAGTCGCTCTGGATAAGAGCGTCTGCTAAATGACTTAAATGTAAATGTAAATGTAATGACCTGGAGCCAGTGGGTTTGGCGACGAGTGTGAAGCGAGGGCCAGCCAACGAGAGCGTACAGGTCGCAGTGGTGGGTAGTATATGGGGCTTTGGTGACAAAACGGATGGCACTGTGATAGACTGCATCCAATTTATTGAGTAGGGTTTTGGAGGCTATTTTGTAAATGACATCACCGAAGTCGAGGATTGGTAGGATGGTCAGTTTTACAAGGGTATGTTTGGCAGCATGAGTGAAGGATGCTTTGTTGCGGAATAGGAAGCCGATTCTAGATTTAACTTTGGATTGGAGATGCTTGATGTGAGTCTGGAAGGAGAGTTTACAGTCTAACCAGACACCTAGGTATTTGTAGTTGTCCACATATTCTAAGTCAGAGCCGTCCAGAGTAGTGATGCTGGACAGGCGGGCAGGTGCAGGCAGCGATCGGTTGAAGAGCATGCATTTAGTTTTACTTGTATTTAAGAGCAATTGGAGGCCACGGAAGGAGAGTTGTATTGCATTGAAGCTCGCCTGGAGGGTTGTTAACACAGTGTCAAGAGAAGGGCCAGAAGTATACAGAATAGTGTCGTCTGCGTAGAGGTGGATCAGAGACTCACCAGCAGCAAGAGCGACATCATTGATGTATACAGAGAAGAGAGTCGGTCCAAGAATTGAACCCTGTGGCACCCCCATAGAGACTGCCAGAGGTCCGGACAACAGACCCTCCGATTTGACACACTGAACTCGATCAGAGAAGTAGTTGGTGAACCAGGCGAGGCAATCATTAGAGAAACCAAGGCTGTCGAGTCTGCCGATGAGGATGTGGTGATTGACAGAGTCAAAAGCCTTGGCCAGGTCAATGAATATGGCTGCACAGTACTGTTTCCTATCGATAGCGGTTAAGATATCGTTTATGACCTTGAGCGTGGCTGAGGTGCACCCATGACCAGCTCTGAAACCAGATTGCATAGCGGAGAAGGTATGGTGGGATTCGAGATGGTCGGTAATCTGTTTGTTGACTTGGCTTTCGAAGACCTTAGAAAGGCAGGGTAGGATAGATATAGGTCTGTAGCAGTTTGGGTCTAGAGTGTCTCCCCCTTTGAAGAGGGGGATAACCGCAGCTGCTTTCCAATCTTTGGGAATCTCAGACGACACGAAAGAGAGGTTGAAAAGGCTGGTAATAGGGGTGGCAACAATTTCAGCAGATAGTTTTAGAAAGAAAGGGTCCAGATTATCTAGCCCGGCTGATTTGTAAGGGTCCAGATTTTGCAGCTCTTTCAGAACATCAGCTGACTGTATTTGGGAGAAAGAGAAATGGGGAAGGCTTGGGCGAGTAGCAGAGGGGAGGGCAGTGCTGTTGACCAGGGTAGGGGTAGCCAGGTGGAAAGCATGGCCAGCCGTAGAAAAATGCTTATTGAAATTTTCAATTATAATGGATTTGTCGGTGGTGACAGTATTTCCTATCTTCAGTGCAGTTGGAAGCTGGGAGGAGGTGTTCTTATTCTCCATGGACTTTACAGTGTCCCAGAACTTTTTTGAGTTTGTGTTGCAGGAAGCAAATTTCTGCTTGAAAAAGCTAGCCTTGGCTTTTCTAACTGCCTGTGTATACTGGTTTCTAGCTTCCCTGAAAAGTTGCATATCACGGGGGCTGTTCGATGCTAATGCAGAACGCCATAGGATGTTTTTCTGTTGGTTAAGGGCAGTCAGGTCAGGAGAGAACCAAGGGCTATATCTGTTCCTGGTTCTAAATTTCTTGAATGGGGCATGCTTATTCAAGATGGTGAGGAAGGCATTTTTAAAACATATCCAGGCATCCTCTACTGACGGGATGAGATCAATATCCTTCCAGGATACCTCGGCCAGGTCGATTAGAAAGGCCTGCTCGCTGAAGTGTTTCAGGGAGCGTTTGACAGTGATGAGTGGAGGTCGTTTGATCGCTGACCCATTACGGATACAGGCAATGAGGCAGTGATCGCTGAGATCTTGGTTGAAAACAGCAGAGGTGTATTTGGAGGGCAAGTTGGTTAGGATGATGTCTATGAGGGTACCCGTGTTTACATAATTGGGGTGATACCTGGTAGGTTCATTGATAATTTGTGTGAGATTGAGGGCATCAAGCTTAGATTGTAGGATGGCTGGGGTGTTAAGCATGTTCCAATTTAGGTCGCCTAGCAGCACAAGCTCTGAAGATAGATGGGGGGCAATCAGTTCACATATGGTGTCCAGAGCACAGCTGGGGGCAGAGGGTGGTCTATAGCAGGCGGCAACAGTGAGAGACTTGTTTTTAGAGAGGTGGATTTTTAAAAGTAGGAGTTCAAATTGTTTCGGAACAGACCTGGATAGTAAAACAGAACTCTGCAGGCAATCCTTGCAGTAGATTGCAACACCGCCGACCTTTGGCCGTTCTATCTTGTCTGAAAATCTTGTAGTTAGGGATGAAAATGTCAGAATTTTTGGTGGTCTTCCTAAGCCAGGATTCAGACACGGCTAAAACATCTGGGTTGGCAGAGTGTGCTAAAGCAGTGAACAAAACAAACTTAGGGAGGAGGCTTCTAATGTTAACATGCATGAAACCAAGGCTATTACGGTTACAGAAGTCATCAAAAGAGAGCGCCTGGGGAATAGGAGTGGAGCTAGGTACTGCAGGGCCTGGATTCACCTCTACATCACCAGAGGAACAGAGGAGGAGTAGGATAAGGGTACGGCTAAAAGCTATGAGAATTGGTCGTTTGGAATGTCTAGAACAGAGAGTAAAAGGAAGTTTCTGGGGGCGATAAAATAGCTTCAAGGAATAATGTACAGACAAACGTATGGTAGGATGTGAATACAGTGGAGGTAAACCTAGGTAATGGGTGATGATGAGAGAGATATAGTCTCTAGAAACATCATTGAAACCAGGTGATGTCATCGCATATGTGGGTGGTGGAACTGAGAGGTTGGATATATAGTGAGCAGGACTAGAGGCTCTACAGTGAAATAAGCCAATAAACACTAACCAGAACAGCAATGGACAAGGCATATTTACATTAAGGAGAGGCATGCTTAATCGAGTGATCATAAGGGTCCAGTGAGTAGAGGTTGGTTGGGGGCACGGCGATCCAGACAGCTGGCCGGGTAGCTGGCTATCGGTAGCAAGATAACATAGGATGGAGGTCTGTTTTTATTTTTTTTATTTTTTTGTCACCTCGTTCGTTTCCGTCGGTAGATTAGTGGGGTTCCGTGTGGTAGAGGGGATCGATCCAATTGGCAAAATAGATATAGTGACCCAGGAAAAAAGAAAAAAAAATTGTCCGGTATATTTATTTAGATAGCAGCCGATAAGACAGCTAATAATTAGCAGATGGGTATTCAGAAACGTCGCAATGGAAAAGCCTGTTGAGACCACCTCGGACAATTACGTCGGCAGACCAGTCGTGATGGATCGGCGGGGCTCCGTGTCGGCAATAAAGGGTCCAGTCCAATTGGCAAAAGAGGTATTGTAGCCCAATAATTCGCTGGTAGGCCTCTTCGGCTAGCCGGCAGATGGGCCTAGCTCGAGGCTAGCTCAAGGCTAACTGGTGCTTGTTTCGAGACAGAGGTATTAGCCAGTAGTAGCCACCTGGTTGCAGCTAGCTAGCGACGATGATCCGGTGTAATTGTCCAGAGCTTGCGTCAGGAATCCGGTGATGTGGTAGAGAAAAAGCAGTCCTATATTCTCTGGGTTGATATCGCGCCTGCAGACTGGCAGGTATTTGCCCGAGCTGAAGCTGGCTGGTGTCCGAGTTAAGGGCGAAGACCGCAGCAGTGGCTAACTGACTACTAGCTAGTAGCTAGTTATCTGGCTAGCTTCTGATTGGGGTTACGGTTCTAAAGTATAAAAAATAGCAGATCCGTACCACATTGGGTGAGGCGGGTTGCGGGAATGTATATTCAGTTCCAAGATGGAAAGTGAAATTAAAATATATACGAAATGTATACAAAAAATACGAGGACTATTTACGCGGGACAAGACAAGACAAACACACGTCCGACTGCTACGCCTTCTTGGTTATATTTTGTATGAGTGATGAGTGATGAGAACTAGAACCCTCACAGTACTGTACAGTTTGAGTGATTATACTATATATGTTGATGAGAACTAGAACCCTCACAGTACTGTACAGTATGAGTGATTATACTATACATGTTGATGAGAACTAGAAACCTCACAGTACTGTACAGTATGAGTGATTATACATGTTGATGAGAACTAGAACCCTCACAGTACTGTACAGTATGAGTGATTATACATGTTGATGAGAACTAGAAACCTCACAGTACTGTACAGTATGAGTGATTATACTATACATGTTGATGAGAACTAGAACCCTCACAGTACTGTACAATATGAGTGATTATATTATACATGTTGATGAGAACTAGAACCCTCACAGTACTGTACAGTATGAGTGATTATACATGTTGATGAGAACTAGAAACCTCACAGTACTGTACAGTATGAGTGATTATATTATGCATGTTGATGAGAACTAGAAACCTCACAGTACTGTACAGTATGAGTGATTATATTATACATGTTGATGAGAACTAGAACCCTCACAGTACTGTACAGTATGAGTGATTATATTATACATGTTGATGAGAACTAGAAACCTCACAGTACTGTACAGTATGAGTGATTATATTATACATGTTGATGAGAACTAGAAACCTCACAGTACTGTACAGTATGAGTGATTATATTATGCATGTTGATGAGAACTAGAACCCTCACAGTACTGTACAGTATGAGTGATTATACTATACATGTTGATGAGAACTAGAACCCTCACAGTACTGTACAGTATGAGAGATTATACATGTTGATGAGAACTAGAACCCTCACAGTACTGTACAGTATGAGTGATTATATTATACATGTTGATGAGAACTAGAAACCTCACAGTACTGTACAGTATGAGTGATTATATTATACATGTTGATGAGAACTAGAAACCTCACAGTACTGTACAGTATGAGTGATTATATTATACATGTTGATGAGAACTAGAACCCTCACAGTACTGTACAGTATGAGTGATTATACTATACATGTTGATGAGAACTAGAACCCTCACAGTACTGTACAGTATGAGTGATTATACTATACATGTTGATGAGAACTAGAAACCTCACAGTACTGTACAGTATGAGTGATTACACATGTTGATGAGAACTAGAACCCTCACAGTACTGTACAGTATGAGAGATTATACTATACATGTTGATGAGAACTAGAACCCTCACAGTACTGTACAGTATGAGTGATCATATTATACATGTTGATGAGAACTAGAACCCTCACAGTACTGTACAGTATGAGTGATTATACTATACATGTTGATGAGAACTAGAACCCTCACAGTTCTGTACAGTATGAGTGATTATACTATACATGTTGATGAGAACTAGAAACCTCACAGTACTGTACAGTATGAGTGATTATACATGTTGATGAGAACTAGAACCCTCACAGTACTGTACAGTATGAGTGATTATATTATACATGTTGATGAGAACTAGAACCCTCACAGTACTGTACAGTATGAGTGATTATACTATACATGTTGATGAGAACTAGAACCCTCACAGTACTGTACAGTATGAGTGATTATATTATACATGTTGATGAGAACTAGAACCCTCACAGTACTGTACAGTATGAGTGATTATACATGTTGATGAGAACTAGAACCCTCACAGTACTGTACAGTATGAGTGATTATACATGTTGATGAGAACTAGAACCCTCACAGTACTGTACAGTATGAGTGATTATACATGTTGATGAGAACTAGAACCCTCACAGTACTGTACAGTATGAGTGATTATAGTATACATGTTTATGAGAACTAGAACCCTCACAGTACTGTACAGTATGAGTGATTATACATGTTGATGAGAACTAGAAACCTCACAGTACTGTACAGTATGAGTGATTATATTATACATGTTGATGAGAACTAGAAACCTCACAGTACTGTACAGTATGAGTGATTATATTATACATGTTGATGAGAACTAGAAACCTCACAGTACTGTACAGTATGAGTGATTATATTATACATGTTGATGAGAACTAGAACCCTCACAGTACTGTACAGTATGAGTGATTATACTATACATGTTGATGAGAACTAGAACCCTCACAGTACTGTACAGTATGAGTGATTATACTATACATGTTGATGAGAACTAGAACCCTCACAGTACTGTACAGTATGAGTGATTATACTATACATGTTGATGAGAACTAGAACCCTCACAGTACTGTACAGTATGAGTGTTATACTATACATGTTGATAAGAACTAGTACCTCACAGTACTGTACAGTATGAGTGATTATACTATACATGTTGATGAGAACTAGAATCCTCACAGTACTGTACAGTATGAGTGATTATATTATACATGTTGATGAGAACTAGAACCCTCACAGTACTGTACAGTATGAGTGATTATACATGTTGATGAGAACTAGAACCCTCACAGTACTGTACAGTATGAGTGATTATACTATACATGTTGATGAGAACTAGAATCCTCACAGTACTGTACAGTATGAGTGATTATACTATACATGTTGATGAGAACTAGAACCCTCACAGTACTGTACAGTATGAGAGATTATACATGTTGATGAGAACTAGAACCCTCACAGTACTGTACAGTATGAGAGATTATGCATGTTGATGAGAACTAGAATCCTCACAGTACTGTACAGTATGAGTGTTATACTATACATGTTGATAAGAACTAGTACCTCACAGTACTGTACAGTATAAGTGATTATACTATACATGTTGATGATAACTAGAACCCTCACAGTACTGTACAGTATGAGTGATTATACTATACATGTTGATGAGAACTAGAATCCTCACAGTACTGTACAGTATGAGTGTTATACTATACATGTTGATAAGAACTAGTACCTCACAGTACTGTACAGTATAAGTGATTATACTATACATGTTGATGAGAACTAGAACCCTCACAGTACTGTACAGTATGAGTGATTATACTATACATGTTGATGAGAACTAGAACCCTCACAGTACTGTACAGTATGAGTGATTATATTATACATGTTGATGAGAACTAGAACCCTCACAGTACTGTACAGTATGAGTGATTATACTATACATGTTGATGAGAACTAGAACCCTCACAGTACTGTACAGTATGAGTGATTATACTATACATGTTGATGAGAACTAGAACCCTCACAGTACTGTACAGTATGAGTGATTATATTATACATGTTGATGAGAACTAGAACCCTCACAGTACTGTACAGTATGAGTGATTATACTATACATGTTGATGAGAACTAGAACCCTCACAGTACTGTACAGTATGAGTGATTATATTATACATGTTGATGATAACTAGACCCCTCACAGTGCTGTACAGTATGAGAGATTATACATGTTGATGAGAACTAGAACCCTCACAGTACTGTACAGTATGAGTGATTATACTACATGTTGATGAGAACTAGAACCTTCACAGTACTGTACAGTATGAGTGATTATACTATACATGTTGATGAGAACTAGAACCCTCACAGTACTGTACAGTATGAGTGATTATACTATACATGTTGATGAGAACTAGAACCCTCACAGTACTGTACAGTATGAGTGATTATATTATACATGTTGATGATAACTAGACCCCTCACAGTACTGTACAGTATGAGAGATTATACATGTTGATGAGAACTAGAACCCTCACAGTACTGTACAGTATGAGTGATTATATTATACATGTTGATGATAACTAGACCCCTCACAGTACTGTACAGTATGAGAGATTATACTATACATGTTGATGAGAACTAGAACCCTCACAGTACTGTACAGTATGAGTGATTATACTATACATGTTGATGATAACCAGAACCCTCACAGTACTGTACAGTATGAGTGATTATACTATACATGTTGATGATAACCAGAACCCTCACAGTACTGTACAGTATGAGATATTATACTATACATGTTGATGAGAACTAGAACCCTCACAGTACTGTACAGTATGAGAGATTATACTATACATGTTGATGAGAACTAGAACCCTCACAGTACTGTACAGTATGAGTGATAATATTATGCATGTTTATGAGAACTAGAACCCTCACAGTACTGTACAGTATGAGTGATTATACTATACATGTTGATGAGAACTAGAACCCTCACAGTACTGTACAGTATGAGTGATTATACTATACATGTTGATGAGAACTAGAACCCTCACAGTACTGTACAGTATGAGTGATTATATTATACATGTTGATGAGAACTAGAACCCTCACAGTACTGTACAGTATGAGTGATCATACATGTTGATGAGAACTAGAACCCTCACAGTACTGTACAGTATGAGTGATTATACTATACATGTTGATGAGAACTAGAACCCTCACAGTACTGTACAGTATGAGTGATTATACTATACACGTTGATGAGAACTAGAACCCTCACAGTACTGTACAGTATGAGTGATTATACTATACATGTTGATGAGAACTAGAACCCTCACAGTACTGTACAGTATGAGTGATTATACTATACATGTTGATGAGAACTAGAACCCTCACAGTACTGTACAGTATGAGTAATTATACATGTTGATGAGAACTAGAACCCTCACAGTACTGTACAGTATGAGAGATTATACATGTTGATGAGAACTAGAACCCTCACAGTACTGTACAGTATGAGTGATTATACTATACATGTTGATGAGAACTAGAACCCTCACAGTACTGTACAGTATGAGAGATTATACATGTTGATGAGAACTACAACCCCCACAGTACTGTACAGTATGAGTGATTATACTATACATGTTGATGTTTTATTTCAATTATTATTATTGGAATTTCAGGAATTTGTTTTTTTGTTTCAACTTTACATTTTTCACAAGTAAAATAAAGGCTATTGAAGCAAATGGCTGCGTTTCTGATTCATTCTTGTTACATATACTTTAGTACAGTCGATACAGTCAAAGGTGTTATTCTTATTCTATAATGAAATACTGATTATGTGAAAAAATCATTCAAACTTCAAAGAGGAACGGTAATAACCTATGTAATGTTCACTGTTAGTGTTTTTTAGGTCAGTGCGTTATGAGTGACAACGTATGCTTTCTGAGTGAGAACTGTTGCCAGTGTTCTGGTCGAACGAGCTCATTTTGAGATATGTATGAAGTGTTTGGGTTTTTTGAGTGAGTTTTGGAGGTGAGATTAACTGTTTGGCCAAGATGCATGTTGGTCATGAAGACTGTGAACAGTTTTGAAAAAGTGGCTTCAATAATCACCGATGCTTGTTAGCAATTGAATAAAACTATAATTCCCACAATGCAGTAGGCCTATAGTGAGCTCAGCTCAGAGATGTTTAAGTCTAGTAATGATGAACATTTGAAGTCCTAAGGAATGAAAGATAAGTCACAATGAACAATGACACACATGAAGAATACTCACAGGGTTTCCGTCTATCCCTCCACTGCCCTAGAGAATACAAAACAACATATACCGTTTTTTAGATTATTTATTTCACCTTTATTTAACCAGGCTAGTTGAACAAGTTCTCATTTACAACTGCGACCTGGCCAAGATAAAGCAAAGCAGTTCGACACGTACAACAACACAGAGTTACACATGGAATAAACAAACATACAGTCAATAATACAGTAGAAAAAGTCTATATACAGCATGCGCAAATGAGGTAGGATAAGGAAGCTAAGGCAATAAATAGGCCATGGTGGCGAAGTAATTACAATATAGCAATTAAACACTGTACAGTACCGGTCAGAAGTTTGGACACACCTACTCATTCAAGGGTTTTTCTTTATTTTTACTATTTTCTACATTATAGAATAATAGTGAAGACATCAAAACTATGAAATAACAAATATGGAATCATATAGTAACCAAAAAAGTGTTTTAGATTTGAGATTCTTTAAAGTAGCCACCCTTTGCCTTGATGACAGCTTTTCATACTCTTGGCATTCTCTCAACCAGCTTCATGAGGTAGTCACCTGGAATGCATTTCAAATAACAGGTGTGCCTTGTTAAAAGTACATTTCCTGAATTTGTTTGACCCAATCAGTTGTGTTGTGAAAACGTAAAGGTGGTATGCAGAAGATAACCCTATTTGGTAAAAGGCCAAGTCCATATTATGGCAAGAACAACTCAAATAAGCAAAAACATTAAGGGCAGTCAATCCGGAACATTTCAAGAATTTTGAAAGTTTCTTCAAATGCAGTCGCAAAAACCATCAAGCACTATGATGAAACTGGCTCTCATGAGGACCACCACAGGAAAGGAAGACCCAGAGTTCCCTCTGCTGCAGAGGATAAGTTCATTAGAGTTAACAGCCTCAGATTGCAGCCCAAATAAATGCTTCACAGAGTTCAAGTAGCAGACACATCTCAACATCAACTGTTCAGAGGAGACTGTGTGAATCAGGCCTTCATGGTCGAATTGCTGCAAAGAAACTACCGCTTAAGGACACCAATAAGAAGAAGAGACTTGCTTGGGCCAGGAAACACGAGCAATGGACATTTGACCGGTGGAAATCTGTCCTTTGGTCTGATGAGGCCAAATTTGAGATTGTTGATTCCAACCGCCGTGTCTTTGTGAGACGCACAGTAGGTGAACGGATGATCTCTGCATGTGCGGTTCCCACCGTGAAGCATGGAGGAGGAGGTGTGATGGTGCTTTGCTGGTGACACTGTCAGTGATATATTTATAATTCAAGGCACACTTAACCAGCATGGCTACCACAGCATTCTGCAGCGATATTCCATCCCATCAGGTTTGCGCTTAGTGGGACTATCATTTGTTTTTCAACAGGACAATGATCCAACACACCTCCGGGCTGTGTAAGGGCTATTGGACTAAGAAGGAGAGTGATGGAGTGCTGCATCAGATGACCTGGCCTCCACAATCACCCAACCTCAACCCAACTGAGATGGTTTGGGATGAGTTGGACTGCAGAGTGAAGGAAAAGCAGCCAACAAGTGCTCAGCATATGTGGAACTCCTTCAAGGCTGTTGGAAGAGCATTCCAGGTGAAGCTGGTTGAGAGAATGCCAAGAGTGTGTAGAGCTGTCATCAAGGCAAAGGGTGGCTACTTTGAAGAATCTCAAATCTCAATATATTTTGATTTGTTTACCACGTTTTTGGTTACTAGATGATTCCATATGTGTTATTTCATAGTTTTGATGTCTTCACTATTATTCTACAATGTAGAAAATAGTAAAAATAAAGAAAAACCCTTGAATACGTAGGTGTATACAAACTTTTGACTGGTACTGTATGCTTTTTCAACAACAGATTACTGTCAATAATATCAAAGGCTGCACAGAAATCTAACAGTACAGCTCCCACAATCTACTTATTTTCCTTTTTTTTTAACCAATCATCAGGCATTTGTGTCAGTGTAGTACATGTTGAGTGCCCTTCACTATAAGCATGCTGAAAGCCTGTTGTTAATTTGTTTACAGAGAAATAGAATTGTATCTGGTCAAACAATTTTTTTTGCAAATCTTTGCTATGCGTCAGCAGCAAGCTGATTGGTTGGCTGTTAGAACCAGTAAAGGGTGCTTTACCATTCTTGGGTAGCGGAATGACTTTGGCTTCACTCCAGGTCAGAAGAAAAACATTTTTCTCCAGACTCTGATTAAACTGATGACAAATAGGAGTTGCAATATAGTCTGCTACCATTCTCATTAGCTTTCCGATTAAGTTGTCAATACCAGGTGGTCCTTATTGAACATTTTCATTTGTTTAACATTTTTTTGGTAACTACATGATTCCATATGTGTTATTTCATAGTTTTAATGTCTTCACTATTATTCTACAATGTAGAAAATAATAAAAAATAAAGAGAAACCCTTGAGTAGGTGTGTCCAAACGTTTGACTGGTATTGTATAGAAAAACTATTTCTGACCCCAAAAAACGTACATAAAAAAACTGCTATTCTAAACCACTGAATGAGGTAACCATACAGCAGTCATCATGGCCACTGGCTGTGGGCATGAAACCACCTAAATGGCCATTAAAAGGAGTCAATAGCAGAATTAAAGAGTATTTGGTGAAAAATACGCCTGCCGTGCCAAACCACATAAATGTCTAGGAGTGAGAGAAAAAGAATAAATCGGCCGTAACCAGATACAACTGGGATTTTCAATTGCGCCCAATTACAATACAGTGCTGATCAACATGACCAATAGGGGGTGAAGGGGAGGGGAGGTTGTGGTAACAAACAGGTTCTTACTGGCTGGCCGTCGTTACCGGGTGTTCCGGGTGCTCCTGCTGGTCCTGGGGGCCCCTGGGAGCCCCTGGGTCCTGGCACTCCCCCAGAAAAGCCATGGCTTGGCGGACTGTGTGGGCCTGGGAGCCCGGGGGAACCAGGGGGGCCAGCTGGCCCTGGATCTCCTTGCTCTCCTTTCTGACTGGAAGTCCCCTGGGGAGGGAGAGGGGGAGAGGGAGAGAGGGAGAGAGGGAGAGAGGGAGAGAGGGAGAAAGAGAGAGAGGGAGAGAGGGAGAGAGGGAGAGAGGGAGAGAGAGAGAGAGAGAGAGAGAGAGAGAGAGAGAGAGAGGGAGAGAGAGAGAGAGGGAGAGAGGGAGGGAGGGAGGGAGAGAGGGAGAGAGAGAGAGAGAGAGAGAGAGAGAGAGAGAGAGAGAGAGAGAGAGAGAGAGAGAGAGAGAGAGAGAGAGAGAGAGAGAGAGGGAGAGAGAGAGAGAGAGTCTGTGGTATATTGGCAAACAACGATTTGTTTGATGGCTGGTGAGGTACTATCAATGATATGTATTAACCCTAGATCACTGCAGAGGCCGCTGTTTGTAACAACTGCACAGCAATCTTGTTACTCTTGGTGTTCTCTGGCAAATGCCAAACGTCCTGCACGGTGTTGGGCTGTAAGCACAACCCCCACCTGTGGACGTCGGGCCCTCATACCACCCTCGTGGAGTCTGTTTCTGACCGTTTGAGCAGACACATGCACATTTGTGGCCTGCTGGAGGTCATTTTGCAGGGCTCTGGCAGTGCGCCTCCTTGCACAAAGGCGGATGTAGCGGTCCTGCTGCTGGGTTGTTGCCCTCCTACGGCCTCCTCCACGTCTCCTGATGTACTGGCCTGTCTCCTGGTAGCGCCTGCATGCTCTGGACACTACGCTGACAGACACAGCAAACCTTTTTGCCACAGTTCGCATTGATGTGCCATCCTGGATGAACTGCACTACCTGAGCCACTTGTGTGGGTTGTAGACTCCGTCTCATGCTACCACTAGAGTGAGATCACCGCCAGCATTCAAAAGTGACCAAAACTTCAGCCAGGAAGCATAGGAACTGAGAAGTGGTCTGTGGTCACCACCTGCAGAATCACTCCTGTTTTGGGGGGTGTCTTGCTAATTGCCTATAATTTCCACCTTTTGTCTATTCCATTTGCACAACAGCATGTGAAATTTATTGTCAATCAGTGTTGCTTCCTAAGTGGACAGTTTGATTTCACAGAAGTGTGATTGACTTGGAGTTACATTGTGTTGTTTAAGTGTTCCCTTTATTTTTTTGAGCAGTTTATATTATATTACAGACACCTTAATGTAAACTTTAAAATTACATTTTGTGACCTGAACATAAAACAAATAATGTAAAAACATATTCCTTAAATACATTTTTTTGTTTTTGAGAGGACTAATGTTACTGTCTCCACTACAACAAATAAATACATGTAATTTTGTCCTTGAAACATTTTATTGAAATACTGTAAAAATTCCATTCCTTCCTATGGAGTACTGCTTCTTCTGGGGAGTATCAATATGGAGGCCGGTGGCTTCTAAGCCTCTCATTGGTCATTGCATATTGCGGTAGCATCATCAATCCAGGGTTTATACACATTATTACTATAGAGCAGGTAACACATTATAGGTCTTCAGTGTCATTCTCTTAAATCTGTCAACAACTCATACTTACACTGCTTGGTCTATAGTCTGCATCCGCAGTCCGACTTGGTCCTGTGGCCAAAGAAACAACAATCTCAACACATGAATATGGCTCTGTTTTCTTACCATGTTTTATCGCCCCCTGGTGGCTCTTCATTTCAACACCACAAGGGATTATAATAATAATAATTATTATAATAATAATATATTCATACAGTGTTATGCACAGTCTACCTCCATGTCTCTCGCTCTCCCTCACATCTCTCACCTCTCTCTGCAGTCAGCTCCACGCCCTGACCCGAGATCTCATCAGCATCCTCATCGTCAGTGGGCGATGCCTCCGTGGGAGGGGCGCGCACAGGGGTGCTCCATGGTTCCTCTGGCTGAGAGGGTAGGCCGGAGGTAGGAGGAGGTAGCAGAGAGAGAGGAAGAGATGGGGGGGGGGGGGGGCAGATTTAAAAGGATGCATCCTTTGAACATAGAGCTATAGCCAGGTTTGCCAAGGTCTGCAAGATGGGCTTTGTTGCCGCCCTGTGGTTATATGCAGCTGAGCTTGAGTCAAGAAAGCTCAACTAGGTCATCCAATGGAATTCAGTTAAATGTGCACTACGCAGAAATCACTCTGCCATTTCCTGGTTGCTAAAATTCTAATAGTTTGCCTAATTTCAGTTTATGTGACAAAACGCACAAGTATAGTGTGAAGAATCATTGTACCATCTAAACCACTGTGAAATATATTTTCCATAACCAAACATATTGTATTTTCAGCTTTTTGAATCTGGGGTACAAAACCCAAAGTAAAAGATGCAAAAATGTAACTTAAGAACGAGGAGCATAGAAATAGAGATAATAGAACAGATCATTGAACTTGCTTTCAATGAGAATGACAGATCTATAACACACATTTCTATGTGAAGTTGGTCGGGTCGCCCCAAAAAAGTGACATATTGCAATTTTAAATTCAAAATGCGTTTTATTTTCCTGAGAGGGAACCTTGGTGACGGATTGTCACAAAAAACATAGAAGTCAGAACAGGTACTGTATAAAAGTTAAAATTCTAACTGTACAATCATAGATTTAAAAAAAACTACTTCTGTAATTTATTACATAGTATGGTTGCTAAGGCTTTTACATGTTTTTATTAGAAAAGCCTCATTATGGAATAGCGTGAATTTGTATTATAATTTATAAAGCACTGTTGCTAAGGATTTGCGTTTCGTATCTAAGCGACCCTAGAATTTGTAATGTTTGGTTAATTTGTTGCCATGATTACTTGTCGCCATATTCTGAATGTACTTTCAGTCCTCACTGGGCAAGCGTCAGATGGTTCAGGTGTCTTTTCGCTCTCTCTGGCGGATTGTTCCAGAACGTATTTTGAACAACCTTCATCCAATCTTGAGATTCTGAACCAAAGGCTTGATAATGTTTGCCATTGACACCATTGGAAAGTTTGAGCATGTGATTCTTCACCATTAGCAGAGATAAGAGCGAAAGTGAGTATGGTTTTGATGTAGTTGATCTCTCCCATGTCTCTGCAGGAGTTTGACACATCTGTTGCGAATTCATTCCCATTAAGATTAATGTCACTTTATTGGTCAATTGCACACAAGGTCCAACCAAAAGTTTTCTTCCACTATTTAACCCAACCCCTCCGAAAGACACACATACATGACAAACATATAGAGGTTTTGGAGAGGTGCCCCGGGAGATGTTGTTTTGCGGCGTTAAGTGCCATGCTCAAGAGCACAACGGCAGGCAATGGCATCTAGGCTTTTTAATTCCAGCAACCCTCCGGTTGCTAGCTTCCCACCAGATTTTTCCCATTGGACCCGGGATTCGAAGTGGCTCGGATCCTCTGAATGTGGATATGTGTGAAAAGGAGAGCAATCGTAATGAGTTTCAGGACAGAAAGAAGCACTGGGAAAACATGAGACAAACTGGTAAAAAACGTTCAGGTGTGTGGATAGAAAGGTGGTCAATGCCCCTTGGAGAAGGATGGAAGTCCTTAAGAAGAAATTGACTCACAAGAATATCCTGAAGCACATGCAGATGGATGTCCTGAAGCACATGCAGATGGATATCCTGAAGCACTATCAGATGGATATCCTGAAGCACTATCAGATGGATATCCTGAAGCACTATCAGATGGATATCCTGAAGCACATGCAGATGGATATCCTGAAGCACATGCAGATGGATATCCTGAAGCACATGCAGATGGATGTCCTGAAGCACATGCAGATGGATATCCTGAAGCACTATCAGATGGATATCCTGAAGCACTATCAGATGGATATCCTGAAGCACATGCAGATGGATATCCTGAAGCACATGCAGGTGGATATCCTGAAGCACATGCAGATGGATGTCCTGAAGCACATGCAGATGGATATCCTGAAGCACATGCAGATGGATTCCCTGAAGAACATGCAGATGGATTCCCTGAGGCACATGCAGATGGATATCCTGAAGCACATGCAGATGGATGTCCTGAAGCACATGCAGATGGATTCCCTGAAGCATATGCAGATGGATGTCCTGAAGCACATGCAGATGGATATCCTGAAGCACATGCCTATCAGATGGATTCCCTGAAGCACATGCAGATGGATATCCTGAAGCACATGCAGATGGATATCCTGAAGCACTATCAGATGGATATCCTGAAGCACGTGCAGATGGATATCTTGAAGCACATGCAGATGGATATCCTGAAGCACTATCAGATGGATATCCTGAAGCACTATCAGATGGATATCCTGAAGCACTATCAGATGGATATCCTGAAGCACTATCAGATGGATATCCTGAAGCACTATCAGATGGATATCCTGAAGCGCATACAGATGGATATCCTGAAGCACTATCAGATGGATTCCCTGAAGCACATGCAGATGGATTCCCTGAAGCACATGCAGATGCAGACCCAGAGGATGGAAGCTGAGGAGCAGATGCTTCAAAGGCGGCTGGCCAGCAAACTGGAGGTAATTTACACTATTTAGCTAAGTATATTATGTATGTACAAGTATGTACTCAGGTATGTCAAGGTAAGTATTCAGGTAAGTATTCAGGGAAATACTATATATCCAGGTAAGTATGTCCGGGTAAGTATTCAGGTAATTATGTCCAAGTAAGTATTCAAGTAATTATGTTCAGGTAAGTATTCAGATAAGTTTTCAGAAAGGTTTTCAGATAAGTATGTCCAGGTAAGTATTCAGGTGAGTTGGTCAATATTCTCTAAGTATTCAGGTTAGTATTCAGGCATGTTCAGGTACGTATGTCCAGGTAACTATGTTCAGGTAAGTATGTCAAGGTAAGTAATCAGGTACAGTAAGTATTCAGGTCATTATGTTCCGGTAAGTATTCAGATAAGCATCAGTAAGTATGTTCATGTATGTATGTCAAGGTAAGTCACCAGGTCAGTATTCAGGTAAGTATATTTAGGTAAGTACACTGCTCCAAAAAATAAAGGGAACACTAAAATAACACATCCTTTATCTGAATGAATGAAATATTCTTATTAAATACTTTTTTCTTTACATAGTTGAATGTGCTGACTACAAAATCACACAAAAATTATCAATGGAAATCAAATTTATCAACCCATGGAGGTCTGGATTTGGAGTCACACTCAAAATTAAAGTGGAAAACCACACTACAGGCTGATCCAACTTTGATGTAATGTCCTTAAAACAAGTCAAAATGAGGCTCAGTAGTGTGTGTGGCCTCCACGTGCCTGTATGACCTCCCTACAACGCCTGGGCATGCTCCTGATGAGGTGGCGGATGGTCTCCTGAGGGATCTCCTCCCAGACCTGGACTAAAGCATCCGCCAACTCCTGGACAGTCTGTGGTGCAACGTGGCGTTGGTGGATGGAGCGAGACATGTTGTCCCAGATGTGCTCAATTGGAGGTCTGGGGAACGGGCGGGCCTGTCCATAGCATCAATGCCTTCTTCTTGCAGGAACTGCTGACACACTCCAGCCACATGAGGTCTAGCATTGTCTTGCATTAGAAAGAACCCAGGTCCAACCGCACCAGCATATGGTCTTACAAGGGGTCTGAGGATCTCATCTCGGTACCTAATGGCAGTCAGGCTACCTCTGGCGAGCACATGGAGGGCTGTGCGGCCCCCCAAAGAAATGCCACCCCACACCATGACTGACCCATCGCCAAACCGGTCATGCTGGAGGATGTTGCAGGCAGCAGAACGTTCTCCACGGAGTCTCCAGACTCTGTCACGTCTGTCACATGTGCGTGTGAACCTGCTTTCATCTGTGAAGAGCACAGGGCACCAGTGGCGAATTTGCCAATCTTGATGTTCTCTGGCAAATGCCAAACGTCCTGCACGGTGTTGGGCTGTAAGCACAACCCCCACCTGTGGACGTCGGGCCCTCATACCACCCTCATGGAGTCTGTTTCTGACTGTTTGAGCAGACACATGCACATTTGTGGCCTGCTGGAGGTCATTTTGCAGGGCTCTGGCAGTGCTACTCCTCCTTTGACAAAGGCGGAGGTAGCGGTCCTGCTGCTGGGTTGTTGCCCTCCTACGGCCTCCTCCACGTCTCCTGATGTACTGGCCTGTCTCCTGGTAGCGCCTCCATGCTCTGGACACTACGCTGACAGACACAGCAAACCTTCTTGCCACAGCTCGCATTGATGTGCCATCCTGGATGAGCTGCACTACCTGAGCCACTTGTGTGGGTTGTAGACTTCGTCTCATGCTACCACTAGAGTGAAAGCACCGCCAGCATTCAAAAGTGACCAAAACATCAGCCAGGAAGCATAGGAACTGAGAAGTGGTCTGTGGTCACCACCTGCAGAACCACTCCTTTATTGGGGGTGTCTTGCTAATTGCCTATAATTTCCACCTTTTGTCTATTCCATTTGCACAACAGCATGTGAAATTTATTGTCAATCAGTGTTGCTTCCTAAGTGGACAGTTTGATTTCACAGAAGTTTGATTGACTTGGAGTTACATTGTGTTGTTTAAGTGTGCCCTCTATTTTTTTGAGCAGTGAATATTCAGGTAAGTATTCAGGTCAGTTTTCAAGTAAGTATGTCCAGGTAAGTATGTCCAGGTAAGTATGTCCAGGTAAGTATGTCCAGGTAAGTATGTCCAGGTAAGTATGTCCAGGTAAGTATGTTCAGGTAAGTATGTCCAGGTAAGTATGTCCAGGTAAGTATGTTCAGGTAAGTATGTCCAGGTAAGTATGTCCAGGTAAGTATGTCCAGGTAAGTATGTCCAGGTAAGTATGTTCAGGTAAGTATGTTCAGGTAAGTATGTCCAGGTAAGTATGTCCAGGTAAGTATGTTCAGGTAAGTATGTTAGGGTAAGTATGTTAGGGTAAGTATGTTCAGGTAAGTATGTTAGGGTAAGTATGTTAGGGTAAGTATGTTAGGGTAAGTATGTTAGGTTAAGTATGTTCAGGTAAGTATGTTAGGGTAAGTAGTCATGTACAGTGCATTCAGAAAGTATATTCAGACACCATGTATTTTTCCACATTTTGTTACATTACAGCCTCATTCTAAAATGGATTACATAGTTTTTCCCCCTCATCAATCTAAACACAATGCCCCAAAATGACAAAGCAAAACAGGTTTTTAGAAATGTTTGCAAATAAAAAACTTAAATATGACATTTACATAAGTATTCAGACCCTTTACACAGTAGTTTGTTGAAGCACCTTTGGCAGTGATTACAGCCTTGAGTCTTCTTGGGTGTGATGCTACAAGCTTGGCACACCTGTATTTGGGGAGTTTCTCACATTCCTCTCTACAGATCCCGGGTTCCCGAGTGGCGCAGCAGTCTAAGGCACTGCATCTCAGTGCTAGTGGTGTTACTACAGACCCTGGTTTGATTCCAGGCTGTATCACAACCGGTCGTGATTGGGAGTCCCATAGGGCAGCGCACAATTGGCCCAGAGTCATCTGGGTTAGGGTTTGACCGGGGTAGGCCATCATTGTGAATAATATTTTTTTCTTAACTGACTTGCCTAGTTAAATAAAGGTTCAATAAATATTTTTTATTAAAAGATCCTCTCCAGCTCTGTCAGGTTGGATGGGGATTGTCGCTGAACAGCTATTTTCAGGTCTCTCCAGAGATGTTTGATTGGGTTCAAGTTCGGGCTCTGGCTGGGCCCCTCAAGGCCACTCCTGCATTCTCTTGGCTGTGTGCTTAGGGTTGTTGTCCTGTTGGAAGATTAACCTTTGCCCCAGTCTGAGCTCTCTGGAGCAGGTTTTCATCAAGGATCTCTCTGTACTTTGCTCCGTTCATCTTTCCATCAACCTGACTAGTCGCCCAGTCCCTGCCGCTGAAAAACATCCCTACAGCATTCAGCTGCCACCACCATGCTTCACGGTGGTGCCAGGTTTCCTCCAGACTTGACCCTGGCATTCAGGTCAAAGAGTTCAATCTTGGTTTCATCAGACCAGAGAATCTTGTTTCTCATGGTCTGAAAGTCCTTTAGGTGCCTTTTGGCAAACTCCAAGCGGGCTGTCATGTGCCTTTTACTGAGGAGTGGCTTCCGCCTAGCCTCTCTACCATAAAGGACTGATTTATGGAGTGCTGCAGAGATTGTTGTCCTTCTGGAAGGTTCTCCCATCTCCACAAAATAACTCTGGAGCTCTGTCAGAGTGACCATCGGGTTCTTGGTCACCTCCCTGACCAAAGCCCTTCCCCACCGATTGCTCAGTTTGGCCGGGCGGCCAGTTCTAGGAAGAGTCTTGGTGGTTCCAAGCTTCTTTCATTTAGAACGATGTAGACCACTGTGTTCTTGGGGACCTTCAATGCTACAGAAATGTTTTGGTACCCTTCCCCAGATCTGTGCCCCGCCACAATCCTGTCTCGGAGCTCCACGAACAATTCCTTTGACGGCCTGGCTTGGTTTTTGCTCTGACAAGCTCTGTCAACTGTGGGACCTTATATAGACAGGTGTGTGCCTTTCCAAATCATTTCCAATCAGTTGAATTTACCACAGGTGGACTCCAATGAAGTTGTAGAAACATTTCAAGGATAATCAATGGAAACAGGATGCACCTGAGCTCAATTTTGAGTGTTATAGCAAAGGGTCTGAATACTTATGTAAATAATGTATTTCTGTTTAAAAAAATCTATACATTTGCAAACATTTCTAAAAACCTGTTTAAGTTTTGTCATTATGGGTTATTGTGTGTAGATTGATGAGGGAAAAAGGCTGTAACATAACAAAATGTGGAAAAAGGGAAGGGGTCTGACTACTTTCCAGACTAGCAGAAGTGCCAAACTAGCTACGCAGGAAGAGGCTGGTACCAGATCCACAAACACACTGGGAATGGCCCTAAATCATCCCCTCCCTCAGCACATCCCCTCCCTCAGCACATCCCCTGCCTCAGCACATCCCATGCCTCAGCACATCCCCTGCCTCAGCACATCCCCTCCCTCAGCACATCCCCTGCCTCAGCACATCCCCTCCCTCAGCACATCCCCTGCCTCAGCACATCCCCTGCCTCAGCACATCCCCTGCCTCAGCACATCCCCTGCCTCAGCACATCCCCTGCCTCAGCACATCCCCTGCCTCAGCACATCCCCTGTCTCAGCACATCCCCTGCTTTCCCTCCCCAAAACCTAACTTTCACCATTAGGGAGAAAACAAAACAGACCGTAAATCAGTGATTTGGACCTTCAGCCTACTCCACAACCCACAGTCATTACTCAGGGTGT
Source organism: Salvelinus fontinalis (assembly GCF_029448725.1). NCBI lineage: Eukaryota > Metazoa > Chordata > Actinopteri > Salmoniformes > Salmonidae > Salvelinus > Salvelinus fontinalis. The sequence continues at coordinate 24,255,872 of NC_074689.1, forward strand.
GTGGGTTGTGGAGTAGTTGTCCACATCCCCCATTTACGGTCTGTTTGTTTTCTCCCTAATGGATGACAGTGGAAGCTATCCTGGAACAGAGAGGTTTAGCAGTCAAATCGCCCGTCCTCCCCCAACACCAGCTACAACAGAGGAGGACACGAACAAGCTGGGAGTAGGAACAGCCTCAAGGAGAAGTAAGGATGACGACAGAGTAGAGTAGACCATGATCATACAATTAGGCTAATGGTCACAGATATTATCAGAACAGATTTTTTATTTTTTTTACTCAGAGTTTTCACGGTTGTTGAACTTTTACTATTCATTAAATTTGACCTTAGTCACCTTGAACAATGAAAAACAGTATGTCTGCCTTTTATCAAATTCACAAAACAGAGCTTTTAGAGAAAGAGGCTTCCTTTGAGGGTTCAGCTTTGATTCGGAGCACCTGCATTAAATCTGAGCAGTAACTGTCAAACGATCACACAGCTGGAGACTGAGTGAGAAGACGAGAGAGAGCGAGAGAGAGTGGAAGAGAGAGAGGGCGAGAGAGAGAGAGAGAGCGAGCAAGACAGAGTGGAAGAGAGAGAGGGCGAGAGAGAGGGAAAGAGCGGAAGAGAGAGATGGCGAGAGAGAGGGACAGAGTGGAAGAGAGAGGATGAAAGAGAGGGAGAGAGAGTGGAAGAGAGAGCAAGAGAGAGCCAGAGAGAGTAGAAGAGAGAGAGGGTGAGAGAGGGCGAGAGAGAGCGAGAGGGAGAGAGAGTGGAAGAGAGAGAGGGCGAGAGAGAGGAAGAGAGAGTGGAAGAGAGAGAGGGCGAGAGAGGGCGAGAGAGAGCGAGAGGGAGAGAGAGTGGAAGAGAGAGAGCAAGAGAGAGTGGAAGAGAGAGAGGGCAAGAGAGAGCGAGAGAGAGTGAAAGAGAGAGGGCGAGAGAGTGGAAGAGAGCCAGGGCGAGAGAGAGCGAGAGATAGTGGAAGAGAGAGGGTGAGAGAGAGCGAGAGAGTGTGGAAGAGAGCGAGAGAGTGTGGAAGAGAGAGGGTGAGAGAGGATGAGAGAGAGAAGGTGAGAGAGAGAAGGTGAGAGAGAGGGTGAGAGAGAGGAAGAGAGAGGGTGAGAGGGTGATGGTGAGAGAGAGAGTGGAAGAGAGAAAGGGCAAGAGAGAGTGGAAGAGAGGGTGAGAGAGAGAGGGTGAGAGAGAGTGGAAGAGAGAGAAAGAGATAAATAGTAACCCTGAGTGTGTAGCCTAACTCAGCGTTTCCCAACCTCGGTCCTGGGTCCTCCTCCCCTCCTGGGTGTATGTTTTGTGTTTTGGCCCTAGCACTACACAGCTGACTAAAATAACCAACTCAGCAACAAGCTTTGATTATTTTAATCAGCTGTCATGACGTTGGCCTGTTGGTGAGGTTTATGACCCCCATAAATACCTTTCCCCCTTTCCTCTCTCTCTCTCTCTACAGAGTGACGATTGGAAAGCCCTTTGTTAACATAGAGAGAGTCTGGTGAACAGAACCATATTTCGGTAATCCAAACAGTAGAAAATATGCATTGGTACTTAAAGAATATGTCAGATCAGTTGTCATCTGAGACATTATTACTGATGATAGGATGACAAACTGTATCTTGGAAAGTCTACACATTCTAGTTATCAGATTCACATGGAATTGTTGTGCAATTTAAATGTTGAAATATGAAACTATTTGTGAAAAGATTAAATGTAATTTTAGCTTCTAAATGAGAATTGTTTCCATAAGGTAAACTCTGTTCACTCAGTGGCCCCGCCCAAGTGAACAGACATTGGTTGTGAACTATGAAACACGCCCTTCTCTCCACCACTATATAAGCACGTTACGAAAATGTAACATTTGTGTTCCCGAGGACGTGAGAACGACGGTCCAGACGTTAAAAGGGCTAATATTAAACTACAGAACTAAGACAACTTCAGTGTGAGCTTAAAGTATGGCAACTTGGTATGCACTTTGAACTCTTATTCACTAAAGAAGTGATACCTCCTAGCCATTGAGCGAGCAGCAGCAGCTGTAAACGTGGGCTAGGAAAGGACGGACAAAGTATCTCTTCTACCAAACACACGACGTTACTACAACACAACCGTTCTACCAGACATTCTTCTGAGGACAGGAAAATCTCTGTTGGGCAACACGGCCTTCCATCTACGACCAACCTATTGAAGCACGGCTCAGAGTAAATATTTCAGGCATTTTCCTTTTCCAAATAGGCGGTTATTTAGAATGATTAAGATACTGTATTTACGATAGCATAGCTTTACAAGGTCCGATCAGAGACCAAATTCCTTTGTTCCTCGGTCTTCCCGCGCTTTCATTCAAAACTCAACCCCCTTTCTTTGTGTAACCAGCCGTCGGTTCCATTTTCTTTTATGACATAATTAGTCATCAATGTATGATCCATCCTGTGTATGTGTAATTCTGTGTGATTGTTTAGGTATTCGGTCAACAAATAATGAAACCAAATTTTGTATTGCTGATTCAACTTGTTAGCCAGGGTTCGTGAAGATAACCAAGAATTCTACGACTTCAGATGAGACTGAATAAGGTGACGATTAAGAATTGACCGCTATTGATGTAGAAGATTACCAGGTCTTTAAGAGTTTATTCGGAAGATAACAGCTCTATAAACATTATTTCGTGGTGCCCCGACTTTCTAGTTAATTACATTTACATCATTAGTTTAATCAGGTAATATTAATTACAGATCAATTATTTTATAGAATAGCATGTCATATCACTTAATCCGGCATAGCAAAGACACGGCACAGCTGTGTAGTGTTAGGGCAAAACCCCAAATGTGCACGCTGTGTGGTCTCTCCCACTGAAACACTGTATCTCATCACAGTCTTTCAGATGATACCCATACCTGGTAATGGGAGAGAAAAGCTCATGGGAAACTAGAAGGGAAACTCAGCCAAGCATCAGCAGCTGTTTTGATGTTAAGCAGTGTGCTTGGTGTCCATGTGACAGTTGAAGGAAGATGGAAGGCAGTGTTCAAAGGAAAGTTATGGTGCCAATCTTGCTTATATCTTGGATTGAGGCCTGCGGTTTTAGTCTGGTGCCATCCTTGTGAATAATGCAAGATCTCCAAAAATAGCATGGGATATGTCAACGTTAGATCACTTTTGAGGCATGAAATGGAATACCAAGACATCTCTCTCCAAACGGGCAGAGGGAAGCAGAAGAGGGGTGGTTGGGCAGGGGGAGGCAGAAGAGGAGTGGTTGGACAGAGGGAAGCAGAAGAGGGGTGGTTGGGCAGGGGGAGGCAGAAGAGGAGTGGTTGGGCAGGGGGAGGCAGAAGAGGGGTGGTTGGGCAGGGGGAAGCAGAAGAGGGGTGGTTGGGCAGGGGGAGGCAGAAGAGGAGTGGTTGGGCAGGGGGAGGCAGGAGAGGAGTGGTTGGGCAGGGGGAGGCAGAAGAGGAGTGGTTGGGCAGGGGGAGGCAGAAGAGGAGTGGTTGGGCAGGGGGAGGCAGAAGAGGAGTGGTTGGGCAGGGGGAGGCAGAAGAGGAGTGGTTGGGCAGGGGGAGGCAGAAGAGGAGTGGTTGGGCAGGGGGAGGCAGAAGAGGGGTGGTTGGGCAGGGGGAAGCAGAAGAGGGGTGGTTGGGCAGGGGGAAGCAGAAGAGGAGTGGTTGGGCAGGGGGAGGCAGAAGAGGAGTGGTTGGGCAGGGGGAGGCAGAAGAGGAGTGGTTGGGCAGGGGGAGGCAGAAGAGGAGTGGTTGGGCAGGGGGAGGCAGAAGAGGAGTGGTTGGGCAGGGGGAGGCAGATGAGGAGTGGTTGGGCAGGGGGAGGCAGAAGAGGAGTGGTTGGGCAGGGGGAAGCAGAAGAGGAGTGGTTGGGCAGGGGGAGGCAGAAGAGGAATGGTTGGGCAGGGGGAGGCAGAAGAGGAGTGGTTGGGCAGGGGGAAGCAGAAGAGGAGTGGTTGGGCAGGGGGAGACAGAAGAGGGGTGGTTGGGCAGGGGGAAGCAGAAGAGGAGTGGTTGGGCAGGGGGAGGCAGAAGAGGAGTGGTTGGGCAGGGGGAGACAGAAGAGGGGTGGTTGGGCAGGGGGAAGCAGAAGAGGAGTGGTTGGGCAGGGGGAGGCAGAAGAGGAGAGGTTGGGCAGGGGGAGGCAGAAGAGGAGTGGTTGGGCAGGGGGAAGCAGAAGAGGAGTGGTTGGGCAGGGGGAGGCAGAAGAGGAGTGGTTGGGCAGGGGGAAGCAGAAGAGGAGTGGTTGGGCAGGGGGAAGCAGAAGAGGAGTGGTTGGGCAGGGGGAGACAGAAGAGGAGAGGTTGGGCAGGGGGAGGCAGAAGAGGAGTGGTTGTAAGAGATACAGACAGGACAACATGCTTTTGAAAGCAAAACTCACTCTGAACTTTTCTAATATAGGCTTCTGAAAACACCTAAACTGGACTGACCACCTGCTCTGATTCTCCACACACACACACACACACACACACACACACACACACACACACACACACACACACACACACACACACACACACACACACACACACACACACACACACACACACACACACACACACACACACACACACACACACACACACACACATCACAACTGCTACTTCCAGACTCTTGATATATGGCTCAATTTACACGACTAATAAAAGGTACTAATGTAACTAAGTCCTCTGCCAGTTGGTTACAGTGGAATAACCTATGTGATCTTATCTAAATGGCTGTGTTAAGATACGGGGGGGGGGGGGGCACAGATCCTTCAATGTGTCAGAAAGCAGTTAACCATTCAGAAGAGGATATATGCTTTCCTCTCAGACGCGGTCCAAGAACGTCAAACCAGATCTGGTTGAGCTAACAGCGTTTCTCAGATAAGAGAACCTGGCTTGAGGGTGGAACGGCATATCTCCACGTCTCCCACCTAACTGGTCCCATTAAGATGAATTGGGTTCTGGATGTGCTGTAGATACCCCTACTGTGTTAGGAGGAGGGAGTTAGAAGGTGTACATTTTGATTTGATTTGTATCTCTTTTAGTCCCCATTTGGACTAATCTTCCAAGAGTCCTTAAACATTAAAATACAATTTATAATACGAACCCATTTTCACATATAACACACTATTACAAACGTACATAATATACTAATATAATGACCCAATAAATACTCAATCTAAAACATATTGATTCTTCATCTACTATAGTCCCACAACATTTCTATGTATTATATTTAAATCGTTTTAAAATAATGTTTAAATGTATATATTGAAAGGTTTCTAGTTTGCTCAGTTAATTTATTCCGTTTCTTTATTGCTCTAAATCAAAATGTTATTTTGCCTATTTCTCTTTTCTGTCTGGATAACGCATAGATGGTGGACAATCTATTCTTGGTATTTACGGAATGTCTGTCTCTTACCAACTGAATACCGTTGTGAATAGAACTTGGCCGTTTTAAATGATGTATATTATGAAATAAAATAAGCATGTTTTTTTTCAATTATCTTATCGATTGATGACCAACCATGAACATTGCGCATGACTGCAACAGAAGAACCATATCTCCACCTTAAAACAATCCTTGCTGCTTTGTTCTGTGCATTCTGCAGCCTCCTGACTTCACTTGATGATGCATTTCCCCAGACCACAGAACAGTAGTTCACCTGACTCTCAATTAATGCTTGTGTTATTTGCTGAAGAATTTTCCCTGGTAAATATTTAGCTATCCTTCTGATTATGCATGCTGTTTTAACGACCATGATAAGCAGTTGTCTAGCTGCACTCACAATAGTTTGGTTTCTGTCACTTCTTCAATTTGTACTCCTCCCATACTTACTTGTATCCCATGCTGTTTTTGCCTTTTCCTAGTGGAACAGACCAACATAACTTTGGTTTTCATGGTGTTTAAAACAAGTTTGTTTTGGCAAACCCACTTCCTGATATTCTCCAAATCTCCTTGTAAAGCTTGCTGTACCTGTTGAACCGATTGTCTTGCTGCATAAATTGTAGTATCATCTGCAAATATAGTAGTTTGTGTTTCAGCTAAGGTATAGGGAATATCGTTGGTATATATTAAATAAAGAAGTGGCCCAAGGCAGCTGCCCTGCGGTATTCCACAGATTAACACATGAGGGGAAGAAAATGAACCATTGATATAGGTGGACTGTTTCCTGTCAGTTAGATATGACTGTACCCAATTCAATGCCACCTCCTTAAAACCATAATGCATTAACTTCTTTGGGATAGGGACGCTGTTTTCACTTTGTAAAAAATCGTTCCCAAATTAAACTGCCTCGTACTCAATTCTTGCTCGTACAATATGCATATTATTATTACTATTGGATAGAAAACACTCTCAAGTTTCTAAAACCGTTTGAATTATATCTGTGAGTAAAACAGAACTCATTTTGCAGCAAACTTCCTGTCAGGAAGTGAAAAATCTGAAATTGAGGCTCTGTTCCAGGGCCTTCCTATTCATTTGCTTGAAATCTATGGATATACATGCACTTCATACGCCTTCCACTAGATGTCAAGAGGCAGTGAGAGGTGGAATGGGGTGTCTAGCTTGATCTGAGGCCGAACAAGAGCTCTTGGAATGACGTGACCACTTATTCCTTTGTTCAGCATGGCGCGGGAAAGAACCCTGGATTGCGTTCTGAAAAGCTTTCGTTATAGACGGCTAATATCTCCGGCTTTGATTTTATTTGATAAATGTGATAATATCATCGTAAAGTATGTTTTTTCAATATAGTTTTATCAGATTATTGAAAGTTTATCGGGAGTTTTGGCTTTTTCCGTTCTCTGCGTTTGGTGATGATGGACAGCTTCGTGCCACTTGGCTAGCTTTGGTTGCTAATTCGACAAGAGAAAAGGACATTCTAAAACCAAACAACGATTGTTCTGGACAAAGGACCCCTTGTACAAGATTCTGATGGAAGCTCAGCAAAAGTAGGAACCATTTATGATGTTATTTCGTATTTCTGTTGAAAATGTTTAGTAATATTTTCCGCCCTGATTTTGGGCGCTGTCTCGCTATAACGTAAGCTGTATGTCGTACTAAAGTTATTTTAAAAAATCTAACACAGCGGTTGCATTAAGAACTAGTGTATCTTTCATTTGCTGTCCAACATGTATTTTTTAGTCAAGTTTATGATAAGTTATTTGGTCAGATTAGGTTAGTGTCAGAAATATATCCGGACATTCTGGGGAAAAGTTGCTACGTTTTTACAATGTATAATCACGGATTTCAGCTCTAAATATGCACATTTTCGAACAAACCATATATGTAGTGTGTAATATGATGTTATAGGACTGTCATCTGATGAAGATTGTGAAGGTTAGTGAATAAATGTATATCTTTTGCTGGTTTTTTCGTTATCGCTACCTTTGCGTTGAATGAATGCGGTTGTGTGGTTGGCTATTGTAGTAAGCTAATATAATGCTATATTGTGTTTTCGCTGTAAAACACTTCAAAAATCTGAAATATTGGCTGGATTCACAAGATGTTTGTCTTTCATTTGCTGTACACCATGTATTTTTCATAAATGTTTTATGATGAGTATTTAGGTATTTCACTTTGGTCTCTGTAATTGTTCTAGCTGGTGGTGAGCTAACATAAATATACGTGGTGTTTTCGCTGTAAAACATTAAAAAAATCGGACATGTTGGCTGGATTCACAAGATGTTTATCTTTCATTTGCTGTATTGGACTTGTTAATGTGTGAAAGTTAAATATTTCTAGAAAATATTTTTTGAATTTTGCGCGCTGCCTTTTCAGTGGAATGTGGGGGGGGTTCCGCTAGTGGAACCCAGGGGCTAGACAGGTTAATTTTGTCAAAATTATTTCATGATCCACTAAATGAAATGCTGCACTGAAATCTAAAAATAGTACACCCACAAACCTGCCATTATCCATAGCATTGAGCCACTGGTCAGTCATGTCAACCAATGCAGTGGTAGTGGAATGGTTTTTGCGATATGCATGCTGATTGGCTGTAATCAGATCATTCTTTTCCATCTACTCCCATATTTGTCTACTCACAATACCCTCCAATATCTTACTGAGTGTAGGGAGTAGACTAATTGGTCGACTATTGGCAGGAGTAATGGGTTCTTTGCAGTCTTTCGGAATAGGACACAGTTTCGCATGCTTCCATGCATTTGCAAACATCCCCTTTTCCAGTGACCAATTAAATATGTATCTCAGTGGAACTGCAATCTGGGGAGCAGCACAGTGAAGCAAAAAATTGTCCATAAGCCCATAACCTGTGGATTTACCACCAGGTAATGACTTCAATAGGTTTAACTCCTCCTCTACTGACACCATTTGCAGACTAAAAGAGCAGATCTTGTTGCTCATAATATGATCATCAATCCATTGGACAATAGCTTGTTTGGAAGAATGTGTGTTTACATTGTTGCTCAGTCATTTAATTTTCTTTGTAAAAAAAAATCTGCTAAATGATTGGCAATATCAACTGGTTTTGTTATTATTCTCCCGCCAACCTCCACACTAGATGTGCATGATGAGATAGATGTACCAAGTAAGCCCTTAACTGTGTTCCATACCTTTTTACAATCATTTTTACAATCAATAAAAGCATTGTTGTAAAATAACTTTTTCAATTTAACTGCATAATTACGTAATGTTCTATAATTCTGTTCATCAATTTCTAATTTTGATTTGGCTGCTAAGACTTTTGCCATATTTCTTTGAGAAAAAGCCTCACCCAGTTCATCATCAATCCATGGAGATGGACGAGCCCCAACAGTACTCTTTCTTACTGGTGCATGATGGTCCATTACCTCAGTGAGCAAATCAGTAAAACATTCTGTAGCGTGATTTAAATCATCCTCTAGATAAATCAGCTCCCAGAGTACAGCAGCCAAATCATTTAGAAATAGCTCATGATTAAATGTTTAAAAAAATGTCTCTTGACCACAATCCTAGGGGGTTTCTTTGGAACCTTGTTGTTCATGGTTATGGTCACAATATTATGGTCTGTCCAGCCCACTGGCATTGGTCTGGCTTTTAAGCATTGCAATGGTATATTACAGAAGATCAGATCAATGCATGTGTCTGAACGATGACCTAACTTAGTTGATGATCTAGTAATATCATTAACCATTTGTTTTAAACCACAGTCCTTGGCATATCTCATCCATTTTGTTCTATTCGAATTATTGTGATCCTTCCAATTTATATTAAAATAACCCAAGATAAATACATCTCTGTTGCTATCTGTGACCTGGTCAAACCCAGTACATAAGTTATCCAGATAGGACACCTTAGAGCTAGGAGGTCTATACACACATCCTACCGATATGGGTGCCTGGTCAGGCAGATGTAGCCCATAGTGCCTCTATTATACATACATTAAGGTCATCCCTCCTCTTAAAAGGTATATTATTCTGAATATACAGTGCTACAGCCCCACCATTCCTGTCCCTGTTCCTTCTCAGTAGACTATATCCTTGAATGTTAATTTGCCCATCATTTACAGATGCATCTAAATGTGTTTCGGTCAAGGCCAAGATATGAATATTATTTATGTTGAACAAGTTAAAAACCTCATGTATTTTGTTAGGAAGGCTACATACATTAACCTGAGCCATATGCAACCCTTTCCTTGTCAAGTGGAGATCAATAGAGCATGTATTCATTATAGTGGAGATCACTAGAGCATGTATTCATTATAGTGGAGATCAATAGAGCATGTATTCATTATAGTGGAGATCACTAGAGCATGTATTCATTATAGTGGAGATCAATAGAGCATGTATTCATTATAGAGGAGATCAATAGAGCATGTATTCATTATAGAGGAGATCAATAGAGCATGTATTCATTATAGTGGAGATCACTAGAGCATGTATTCATTATAGTGGAGATCAATAGAGCATGTATTCATTATAGAGGAGATCAATAGAGCATGTATTCATTATAGAGGAGATCAATAGAGCATGTATTCATTATAGTGCAGATCAATAGAGCATGTATTCATTATAGTGGAGATCAATAGAGCATGTATTCATTATAGTGGAGATCAATAGAGCATGTATTCATTATAGTGGAGATCAATAGAGCATGTATTCATTATAGTGGAGATCAATAGAGCATGTATTCATTATAGTGGAGATCAATAGAGCATGTATTCATTATAGTGGAGATCAATAGAGCATGTATTCATTATAGTGGAGATCAATAGAGCATGTATTCATTATAGAGGAGATCAATAGAGCATGTATTCATTATAGTTGAAGTTGTCATGATACACTACAACACACAAACTCAGATTTAAACATTAAATTAAAATAGTCAGGGAGTTACTCTAGAGTCCCGATACAATTGCCCGTTGATGTAAAGTTTATCCATCACCATGGAGACTCGTTGATTCAGGAAACGCTTTTCCTTCATGATGGGATATAGTTTTTTTTCTCCTTTCATTAATCTCGGTGGAGGAGTGATCATTCATTCCAAAATCAGTGTTTCTGAGTTCTCTGCCCATGTTCTTCATCATTTCCTTTTGCTTAAATTTGTCAAAACATGCAATAATAGCCCGTGGCTTATTTCCAGGGGCTTTACCTCTTCTATGGACTCTGGAGAATGTGGCATTACGCACAACATCAGTGGGCAGTTTTAGTTGAGTTGAAGTAAAGTCTCGGACTGTGTCGTCACAGCCTCTGCTGTTGTCATTCTCCGCTATCCCTGAGAATATTAGATTGTTCCTGCATTGATCGACACCGTACACCAAGCAAGGTTTCTTTAAGTAGTTTGTTCTCCCTTTGCACCACCTCCTCCTTGCTATGAATAGAGTTTACAGAACACCGTGTTCTCTTTCCTTAGATCATCAATCTGACGTTGGCTGAATTCTAGACTGACACATAATGCATTGATGTCCTCTCGTAATATTTCCAATATATCAAGTTTGGCAAGCCTTTCATTGATGGATTTGAACAAGTCAACATCCATATCGTTAAACTTCTCCCCACTCGCCACACACTCTTACTAGGGGATGGTTTGGTTCCATGGTTGATACCTATTGGCCAACCTGGTTTTGGTTTATTTTGTTGATTGGGTTGGTTGCCGTTAACGATGCTTGAATCCTTCGTAACCAGCGACATATTTCTTTGAGTTCGTACGTATCTCTCGTCAATGAATTGATGACGTATTTGATGACGTATGATGACGTATTGATGACGTATGGGGGCGGCAGGTAGCCTAGTGGTTAGAGCGTTGGGCCAATAACCGAAAGGTTGCAAGATCAAATCCCAGAGCTGACAAGGTAAAAATCTGTCGTTCTGCCCCTGAACAAGGAAGTTAACCCACTGTTCCCCAGTAGGCCGTCATTGTAATTTGTTCTTAACTGAAGAATTTGTTCTTAACTGACTTGCCTAGTTAAATTTAAAAAACATTTTTTAAATGTTGTAAAACTATCCTTGTGGGTTTATGAAAGTGTGCTAGAATATGTGTGTACAGGGTTGAGTCTGAGTGTTTTCTGTCACTCACCACGGTGTACTCTCTCTCCTCCACTACCTTCTTCACTTCATCCATAGTTTCTGTGTCATCGAAGGAGTCGTCTCCACTCCCATAGCCAGATGCCTGAAAGAGCATAACAATGGAATCGCTATAGTAACAACCTTGTATTTTCATCACATAACGCTTAAGTTATGACTTTGGAATCTCATTAATAGTTTTACATATTCAATAGGCAGTGAGGAAGAATAGTCTAGATGCTTCTATCACAAGCAAATTGTCTACTGCTTTCCCAAGTATTTAAAAAAAAATATATACACTGCTCAAAAAAATAAAGGGAACACTTAAACAACACAATGTAACTCCAAGTCAATCACACTTCTGTGAAATCAAACTGTCCACTTAGGAAGCAACACTGATTGACAATAAATTTCACATGCTGTTGTGCAAATGTAATAGACAAAAGGTGGAAATTATAGGCAATTAGCAAGACACCCCCCAAAACAGGAGTGATTCTGCAGGTGGTGACCACAGACCACTTCTCAGTTCTATGCTTCCTGGCTGATGTTTTGGTCACTTTTGAATGCTGGCGGTGCTCTCACTCAAGTGGCAGCATGAGACGGAGTCTACAACCCACACAAGTGGCTCAGGTAGTGCAGTTCATCCAGGATGGCACATCAATGCGAACTGTGGCAAAAAGGTTTGCTGTGTCTGTCAGCGTAGTGTCCAGAGCATGCAGGCGCTACCAGGAGACAGGCCAGTACATCAGGAGATGTGGAGGAGGCCGTAGGAGGGCAACAACCCAGCAGCAGGACCGGTACCTCCGCCTTAGTGCAAGGAGGTGCACTGCCAGAGCCCTGCAAAATGACTTCCAGCAGGCCACAAATGTGCATGTGTCAGCATATGGTCTCACAAGGGCTCTGAGGATCTCATCGCGGTACCTAATGGCAGTCAGGCTACCTCTGGCGAGCACATGGAGGGCTGTGCGGCCCCACAAAGAAATGCCACCCCACACCATGACTGACCCATCGCCAAACCGGTCATGCTGGAGGATGTTGCAGGCAGCAGAACGTTCTCCACGGCGTCTCCAGACTCTGTCACGTCTGTCACATGTGCTCATGTGCTCAGTGTGAACCTGCTTTCATCTGTGAAGAGCACAGGGCGCCAGTGGCGAATTTGCCAATCTTGGTGTTCTCTGGCAAATGCAAAACGTGCTGCACGGTGTTGGGCTGTAAGCACAACCCCCACCTGTGGACGTCGGGCCCTCATACCACCCTCATGGAGTCTGTTTCTGACCGTTTGAGCAGACACATGCACAGTTGTGGCCTGCTGGAGGTCATTTTGCAGGGCTCTGGCAGTGCACCTCCTTGCACTAAGGCGGAGGTACCGGTCCTGCTGCTGGGTTGTTGCCCTCCTACGGCCTCCTCCACGTCTCCTGATGTACTGGCCTGTCTCCTGGTAGCGCCTGCATGCTCTGGACACTACGCTGACAGACACAGCAAACCTTTTTGCCACAGTTCGCATTGATGTGCCATCCTGGATGAACTGCACTACCTGAGCCACTTGTGTGGGTTGTAGACTCCGTCTCATGCTACCACTTGAGTGAGAGCACCGCCAGCATTCAAAAGTGACCAAAACATCAGCCAGGAACAATAGGAACTGAGAAGTGGTCTGTGGTCACCACCTGCAGAATCACTCCTGTTTTGGGGGGTGTCTTGCTAATTGCCTATAATTTCCACCTTTTGTCTATTCCATTTGCACAACAGCATGTGAAATTTATTGTCAATCAGTGTTGCTTCCTAAGTGGACAGTTTGATTTCACAGAAGTGTGATTGACTTGGAGTTACATTGTGTTGTTTAAGTGTTCCCTTTATTTTTTTGAGCAGTGTATTTAACTAGGCAAGTCAGTTAAGAACAAATTCTTATTTTACAAGTAGCAATAACGCAGGCTTATGCTTATGCTTAAAAACAGAGAAAAAATATATAAAGAAACTAAATGATGAATATAACAACTGGAGTTAAGTGCTGTTTTCACCACATGCTAATGAATCTTTCAACACACAACTCTGCAATGTCCTCTAACCACCACTAGAGGGGCTGATGGTCCCATTCATCATCAGCATGTCAGGTTTTAGGATGGAGTAGGTAGAATTCAGCACATTACCACTGATGTAGGGTCAGCTTTTACATTTTCTTCATCCTAATGGTGTTAGTATTGGGGGTGGTTGAAATCTGATCTTAGATCAGCGGTTAGAGGTCCATGTACAGTGTCTGTTGTTAACCAATGCGAGATGGTCACTTCCGGCATCCATTCCTTTATGATAACTAATCTGAAAATACTTGATAGTTGATAGCTGTATGATGGAAACCTGGCGAGTCCCACCCAGTCCTACCCAGTCCCACCCAGTCCCACCCAGTCCTACCTAATCCTATCCAGTCATACCCAGTCATACACAGTCCTACCCAGTCCTATCCAGTCATACACAGTCCCACCCAGTCTTACCCAGTCTTACCCAGTCCCACCCAGTTCTACCCAGTCCTACCTAATCCTATCCAGTCATACCCAGTCTTACCTAGTCCTACCCAGTCCTATCCAGTCATACACAGTCCCACCCAGTCGTACCTAGTCCTACCCAGTCCTACCTAATCCTATCCAGTCATACCCAGTCATACACAGTCCTACCCAGTCCTATCCAGTCATACACAGTCCCACCCAGTCTTACCCAGTCTTACCCAGTCCCACCCAGTCCTACCTAATCCTATCCAGTCATACCCAGTCATACACAGTCCTACCCAGTCCTATCCAGTCATACACAGTCCCACCCAGTCTTACCCAGTCTTACCCAGTCCCACCCAGTCTTACCTAGTCCTACCCAGTCCTATCCAGTCATACCCAGTCTTACCCAGTCCCACCCAGTTCTACCCAGTCCTACCTAATCCTATCCAGTCCTACCCAGTCTCACCCAGTCTTACCTAATCCTATCCAGTCATACCCAGTCCTACCCAGTCTCACCCAGTCCTACCCAGTCCCACCCAGTCCTACCTAATCCTACCCAGTCTCACCCAGTCCTACCCAGTCCTACCCTGTCCCACCCATCCTACCCAGTCCTACCCTGTCCTATCCAGTCATACTCAGTCCTACCCAGTCCCACCTAATCCTACCCAGTCCTACCCAGTCCTACCTATTAGGGCTCAAGTGAACAGAAGGCCAGATGTAGTATTGGGAAACACTCACATAAGGGTCGTCCTCTTCACACAGGTCATCTTGGGCTGTGGGGTATCCCTTCAGAACCAGCTGCTGGATACAACCCTGGAGAGAGAGAGAGAGAGATGTTTAGGCACATTAACACTAGTATAAACACTATCAGTA
>NC_074689.1:24572281-24732281 GCF_029448725.1 Salvelinus fontinalis
TCCTGCACCCGCACGCCCGACTAGCATCACCACCGTGGACGGTTCCGACCTAGAATATGTGGACATCTATAAGTACCTAGGTGTCTGGCTAGACTGCAAACTCTCCTTCCAGACTCATATCAAACATCTCCAATCCAAAATCAAATCTAGAGTCGGCTTTCTATTCCGGAACAAAGCCTCCTTCACTCACGCCGCCAAACTTACCCTAGTAAAACTGACTATCCTACCGATCCTCGACTTCGGCGATGTCATCTACAAAATAGCTTCCAATACTCTACTCAGCAAACTGGATGCAGTTTATCACAGTGCCATCCGTTTTGTTACTAAAGCACCTTATACGACCCACCACTGCGACCTGTATGCCCTAGTCGGGTGGCCCTCGCTACATGTTCGTCATCAGACCCACTGGCTCCAGGTCATCTACAAGGCTATGCTAGGTAAAGTGCCGCCTTATCTCAGTTCACTGGTCACGATGGCTACACCCAACCGTAGCACGCGCTCCAGCAGGTGTATCTCACTGATCATCCCTAAAGCCAAAACCTCATTTGGACGCCTTTCCTTCCAGTTCTCTGCTGCCTGCGACTGGAACGAATTGAAAAAATCTCTGAAGTTGGAGACTTTTATCTCCCTCAACAACTTTAAAAATCTGCTATCCGAGCAGCTAACCGATCGCTGCAGCTGTACATAGTCCATCTGTAAACTACCCACCCAATTTACCTACCTCACCCCCCATACTGCTTTTATTTATTTACTTTTCTGCTCTTTTGCACACCAGTATCTCTTCTTGCACATGATCATCTGATGATTTATCACTCCAGTGTTAATCTGCTAAATTGTAATTACTCGATTTATTGCCTACCTCATGCTTTTTGCACACATTGTATATAGATTCTCTTTTTTTTTCGACCATGTTATTGACTTGTTTATTGTTTACTCCATGTGTAACTCTGTGTTGTTGTCTGTTCACACTGCTATGCTTTATCTTGGCCAGGTCGCAGTTGCAAATGAGAACTTGTTCTCAACTAGCCTACCTGGTTAAATAAAGGTGAAATAAAATAAATTAAATATCTACTATATCTACTCTGTTATCTACTATAACTACTCTGTTATCTACTATATCTACTATATCTACTCTATCTATTATATCTACTCTATCTATTATATCTACTCCGTTATCTACTATATCTACTGAGTTATCTACTATATCTACTGAGTTATCTACTATATCTACTGAGTTATCTACTATATCTACTCTATCTACTATATCTACTCTGTTGTCTGCTATATCTACTTGATGTTCTGTGGAAACAAAGTAGTTTCTGTAATCAAGTGTTTCAGTGCTTTGAATGGTAATCCTGTCTGAGAGTAGACTCAGTTCTCTCTCTGGTGACCATTTGGTTGAGGGGCCGTGGAGTATGTCTACAAAATGGCTTCCATGAGCGTTACAGGCAGTCAGTCGCTCTGGGGGTCAAAGGGTCAGGCCAGGGATATTTACCAGGAAAAAGCCCCCAGGCCATTTACCCGCTTTATTAAATAAACGGCCCTGCCGTTCTTCACGAAACGCCTTTCTTAATATGATTAGTAACAGCACAAACATATCCCTCCATCCATGAATGAGGTCTGCCTCTCTTTACCTGTACCTACTAGGTGTCACCCACTTCCTTTTCCTTCCTCCTCCTTCCTCAGCCCCCATCCTGCTATGTTCTGTACTGTTGGACAGGCAGGAGTCACCGAGTGTCACCATCCTCTGTCTGGTGGCCATTGGTGGCCCTTCCAGCTATGCCCCTCAGACCGCTGTTGGACAGGCAATATGGCCAACCGGTGGCTTCAAAGCCTCTCAATGGCCAATACATTCCATCTGCAATCCAGGGATTATATACTGTTCATCATCGGTAAACTCCGAAAACTTTTGGTTGACGTAGAAAATAAAGGCGTTGTTGGACTCTGGAGCAGACCCCCTCTACTTGGACCTTCCAGCTAAGCACAAGCATGATGCTTGTAACGCCAGGATGGTGGGTTCGATTCCTGATAACACCCATATGTAAAAGATGTATGCATCCATGACAGTAAGTCTCTTTAGTAGAAAAGCATCTGCTAAATGGCATATATCATTACATTATTAATTCCATTTCATGTTGTTTATCACCACTCTAGGCACTGGTGTAAACACACAGTGGAGGAAAGAGTGGACCAGATTTCCCCCCGTCTTGAGTGTGAGGTGGACTGTTCCGAGGTGTGTCAATACAACATGCAGGACTGGAGGCTGGAGGTAGACAGGATGCGCCACAAACACGGGGGGGATGACGACATTGAACTGTACTACAAACAACTGGGTCCCAAGGCTGTCTGCTTCTTACCCAAGTAAGGAGATAACCAATCACATTACTAGGACATTACTAGGACTCCAAAATGTTCAATAATGATACCAAATCTATTTGCATCGAGCTTGATTACTGTGGGCATTTTTGCTTACTTTTTGTTCTAAATAAAGACTGCTAGAAGGGCTATGGGTCATAATAGACTGTGTAAAAATGATGGAAAGGGGTTTTCGATGCCCCCAAAAATGGGAGGACTCCCAGACCCCCCGCGGAGTTATGTCCTCCCCACTTCTAAAACCAAACTCCTGATAAATACATATACTGTACCAATCAAAAGTTTGGACACACTGACTCATTCAAGGATTTTTCTTTATTTTTAGTATTATAGAATAATATTGAAGACATCAAACTATGAACTCATATGGAATCATGTAGTAACCAAAGAAGTGTTAAAAAAAATCTAAACCAGCTTCATGGGGTATTCACTTTGAATGCATTTCAATTAACAGGTGTGCCTTGTTAAAAGTACATTTGCAGAATTTCTTTCCTTCTTAATGCGTTTGACTCAATTAGTTGTGTTGTGACAAGGTAGGGGGTGATATACAAAAGAAAGCCCTATTTTGTAAAATACAAAGAACAAGAAAAGCTCAAATAAGCACAGAGAAAATGACAGGCCAACATTACTTGAAGACGTGGTCAGTCAATCTGGAACATTTCATGTACAGTCGCAAAAACCACCAAGTGCTACATTATGATGAAACTGGCTCTCATGAGGACCGCCACAGGAAAGGAAGACCCAGAGTTACCTCTGCTGCAGAGGATAAGTTCATTAGAGTTACCAGCCTCAAAAATTCCAGCCCAAATAAATGCTTCACAGAGTTCAAGTAACAGACACATCTCAACATCAACTGTTCAGAGGAGACTGCGTGAATCAGACCTTCATGGTTGAATTGCTGCAAAGAAACCACTACTAAAGGACACCAATAAGAAGAAGAGACTTGCTTGGGCATAGAAACACGAGCAATGGACTTTAGACCGGTGGAAATCTGTCCTTTGGTCTGACGATTGCGAATTTGAGATGTTTGGTTCCAACCGCCATGTCTTTGTGATACGCAGAGTAGGTGAACGGATGATCTCTGCATGTGTGGTTCCCACCGTGAAGCATGAAGGACAAGGTATGGTGGTGTGGGGGTGTTATGCTGATGACACTGTCTGTGATTTACTTAGAATTCAAGGCACACTTATCCAGCATGGCTACCACAGCATTCTGCAGCGATACGCCATCCCATCTGGTTTGTGGGACTATCATTTGTTTTTCAACAGGACAATGACCCAACACACCTCCAGGCTATGTAAGGGATATGTGACATCAGATGACCTGAACTCCACAATCACCAAACCTCAACTCAATTGAGATGGTTTGGGATGAGTTGGACTGCAGAGTGTAGAAAAAGCAGCCAACAAGTGCTCAGCATATGTGGGAACTCCTTCAAGACTGTTGGAAAAGCATTCCAGGTGAAGCTGGTTGAGAGAATGCCAAGAGTGTGCAGAGCTGTCATCAAGGCAAAGGGTGTTTTACTATGAAGATTCTCAAATATATTTTGTTTTGTTTAACACTTTTTTGGTTACCACATGATTCCATATGTGTTTTTTCATAATCGTGATGTCTTCACTATAATTCTACAATATAGTAAAAAAAAAAAAAACTTGAATGGATAGGTGTTCTAACATTTTTGACCGGCAGTGTGTATAATATACATGTCTGTCTTAACAATAACATTGTCTGAGTTAGTAAACTTTTTAAAAAGTTGTCATTTAGCAGACGCTCTTATCTAGAGTGACTTTCTTATTCGGAAAGTTTTAATTTTGATTTATTTTACCTTTATTTAACCAGGTAGGCCAGTTGAGAACAAGTTCTCATTTACAACTGCGACCTGGCCAAGATTAAGCAAAGCAGTGCGACAAAAACAAGAACACAGAGTTTCATATAAACAAACGTAAAGTCAATAACACAAAAGAAAAGAAAAATAGAAAAATCTATGTACAGTGTGTGCAAATGTAGAAGAGTAGAGGTAGGCAATAAATAGGTCCTAGAGGCGAAAATTACAATTTAGCATTAATTGTCACGATCGTGTACTGGAGAGACGGACCAAGATGCAGCGGAATAACGATACATCTTCTCTTTTTATTTAAAGAAGATGAACGAACACGACACACTTTAACAAACTATACAAAACAACAAACGACCGTGAAGCTAAATAACGTTGTGCACATACACATACAGGCTACAAACGTTCTACATAGACAATTACTCACAACCAATGAGAGCCTATGGCTACCCTAAATAAGGCTCCCAATCAGAGACAACCGAAATCAGCTGTCTCTAATTGGGAACTCATTCAGGTAACCATAGACTCTCCTAGATAACTAAACATACATAGACAACGCTAGACATCTGAACTCAACACAAACCCATATACTATACAACAACCCCTTTACCATAAAAAACACCCAAAACCAACAAAACACAAACATTCCCCATGTCACACCCTGACCTAACTAAAATAATAAAGAAAACAAAGAATACTAAGGCCAGGGCGTGACATTAATACTGGAGTGATACATGTGCAGATGATGATGTGCAAGTAGAGATCCTTGGGGTGCAAAAGAGCAAGATGGTAAGTAATAATATGGGGCTGAGGTAGTCAGGTGTGCTATTTACAGATTGGCTGTGTACAGGTACAGTGATCGGTAAGCTGCTCAGACAGCTGATGCGTAAAGTTAGAGAGGGAGATATGACTCCAGCTTCAGAGATTTTTGCAATTTGTTCCAGTCATTGGCAGCAGAGAACTGAAAGGAAAGGCGACCAAAGGAAGTGTTGGCTTTGGGGATGACCAGTGCAATCTACCTGCTGGAGCGCGTGCTACGGGTGGGTGTTTCTATGGTGACCAGTGAGCTGAGATAAGGCGGAGCTTTACCTAGCAAAGACTTATAGATGGCCTGGAGCCAGTGGGTGTGGCGACGGATATGTAGTGAGGGCCAGCCAACGAGAGCATACAGGTTGCAGTGGTGGGTAGTATATGGAGCTTTGGTGATAACACGGATGGCACTGTGATAGACTACATCCAGTTTGCTGAGTAGAGTGTTTGAGGCTATTTTGTAAATGACATCGCCGAAGTCAAGGATCGGTAGAATAGTCAGTTTTACGAGGATATGTTTGGCAGCATGAGTGAAGGAGGCTGTGTTGAGAAATAGGAAGCCAATTCTAGATTTAATTTTGGATTGGAGATGCTTAATGTGAGCCTGGAAGTAGAGTTTACAGTCTAACACACCTAGGTATTTGTAGTTGCCCACATATTCTAGGTCAGAACCGTCCAGAGTAGTGATGCTAGTCGGGCGGTAGGGTGCCGTCAGCAATTGGATGACGAGTATATACTTAGTTTTACTAGCATTTAAAAGCATTTGGAGGCCACGGAAGGAGTGTTGTATGGCGTTGAAGCCCGTTTGGAGGTTTGTTAGCACGGTGTCCAAAGAACGGCCATGTCGTGCATAGAGGTGGATCAGAGAATCACCAGCAACAAGAGCGACATCATTGATATATACAGAGAAAAGAGTCGAACTGAGAATTGAACGCTGTGGCACCCCCATAGACACTGCCAGAGGTCCGGACAACAGGCTCTCCGATTTGACAAACTGAACTCTATCTGAGAAGTAGTTGGTGAACCAGGCGAGGCAGTCATTTGAGATGCCAAGGCTATTGAGTCTGCCGATAAGAATGCGATGATTGACAGAGTCGAAAGCCTTGGCCAGGTCGATAAAGACAGGTGCATAGTACTGTCTTTTATCGATGGCGGTTATGATATCGTTTAGGACCTTGAGCGTGGCTGAGGTGCACCCATGACCAGCTCGGAAACCAGATTGCATAATGGAGAAGGTACGGTGGGATTCGAAATGGTCGGTGATCTGTTTGTTAGCTTGGCTTTCAAAGATTTTAGAAAGGCAGGGCAGGCTGGATATAGGTCTATAACAGTTTGGGTCTAGAGTGTCTCCCCCTTTGAAGAGGGGGATGACTGCGGCAGCTTTCCAATCTTTGGGAATCTCAGACAACACAAAAGAGAGGTTTAATAGGCTAGTAATAGGGGTTGAACCACCAAGACTCTTCCTAGAGCTGGCCGCCCGGCAAAACTGAGCAATCGGGAGGGAAGGGCCTTGGTCAAGGGCGCTGACCAAGAACCCGATGGTCACTCAGAGAGCGCCAGAGTACCTCTGTGGAGATGGCAGAATCTTCCAGAAGGACAACCATCTCTCCAGCAATCCACCAATCAGGCCTTTATGGTGGAGTGTCCAGACGGAAGCCACTTCTCAGTAAAAGGCACATGACAGCCTGCTTGGAGTTTGCCAAAAGGCACCTAAAGGACTCAGACCATGAGAAACAAGACTCTCTGGTCTGATGAAACCAAGATTGAACTCTTTAACCTGAATGCCAAGTGTCACATCTGGCGGAAACCTGGCACCATCCCTACAGTGAAGCATGGTGGTGGCAGCATCATGCTGTGGGGATGTTTTTCAGCGGCAGGGACTGGACATCTAGTCAGGATCGAGGGAAAGCTGAACGGTGCAAAGTACAGAGAGGTCCTTGATGAAAACCTGCTCCAGGGTGCTCAGGACCTTTAGACTGGGGCAATGGTTCCCCTTCCAACAGGACAACAAGCACACAGCCAAGTCAACACACAAAGTCTCTGAATGCTCCCTAGTGGCCCAGCCAGAGCCCGGACTTGAACATTATCGAACATCTCTGGAGAGACCTGAAAATAGCTGTGCAGCGACGTTCCCAAACCAACATGACAGAGATTGAGAGGATCTGCAGAGAACAATGGAAGAACCTTCCCAAATACAGGTGTGTCAAGCTTGTAGCATCATCCCCTAGAAGACTTGAGGCTGTAATCGCTGCCAAAGGTGCTTCAACAAAGTACTGAGTAAAGGGTCTGAATACATATGTAAATGTGATATTTCCTTTTTTTATAAATTAGCAACATTTTCTGAACCTGTTTTTGGTTTGTCATTACTGGATATTGTGTGTAGATTGATGAGGGGAAAAAAACGATTTGATCAATTTTAGAATAAGGCTGTAACAAAATGTGGAAAAAGTCAAGTGGTATACTGAATACTTCCCGACTGCACTGTATGGTAGAAATTAGGATCCTGTACCAATGCTCAGGTGCACATTGACAGATTTTACACCTAGTCGGCTCTTGGATTTGAAACAGAGCCCTTTCGGTAACTGGCTCAACACGCTTAACCGCTAGGCTACCTGTCGCATTTTGACAGCAGGTGGGAGTAAAAATGTACTGCATATTGAGAAGAGATTGAAATATCTCTCTCTCCCCCTCTGCCACCCCTCTGTGGTCCAGGTATCGGTGTGCCATTGCTACGCCACATGGAGCTGCCAGGACTTCCCTGGGTTGCACAACTCCTCTCTGGTGCCTATGGAGCTGTGCTGTGGCAGCCTGTGGGACCTGAGCTGAAGGAATGTGTCTGACAAGACCTGTACCTACAGTCTGCTGCCTGATCAGTGCTTCAGGGCTAGACCTCGCTCCACAGCGCCGCCTTCTCTGCCACTCACAGTATTACACTCTGACTGAGGACATCATTTGATTGAGGAAAATTGTCCGATTGATGACAAAATATTCTAATGGCTTTGAATGTCTAATATAAGTTTTCAAATATCACTCTTTCGGAATAGGAGGTTTAGACAAAGTTTTTTTTTCTTGTGGGGTTAAAAGTTTAGCTTCTGGAGCTCTGCCACCTGTATTGTGTGGGGAGGGGCGCACGATTGCAACTTTGAAAGAAAGCACTTCCATTTCCAGGGCAGCTGTATGTTCCTCCTAGCTTGGTCCACAGACGGGACCTGAGCTGTGTACGTCATACACCATAGGTGTACATCAGAAATGTGTGTAAAGGTCGGGGAGAATGCAGCAAGGCACAGTACCTTCTGTTGAGCTGTGAAAGCCTATGTGTGGTGAGCGTTGTCCCACAGAGTACCTTGGTGAGTGAGCTTTGGGTTGAATGAAAATTGCAATTGTTTATTATTGTTGTTGCTGCCCATTGAGCCCTGTTATCTGTCTGTGTGTGTTTGTTGATTTGTCATTCTGTCAGGCCCTGAGGATGATGCTGGGATTAGACCTGGTCTCGGTTCACCTGAAGAGCCTAAAATAAAATGGTTTGCTAAGATGAAGAACAGTTGAAATGCTCAGTTCGCCTACTCCGTTCTTTTTCTGTCAATTCCGAAATTGTTGCCAAGCAACATTGTGTTAGCTAGCATGTACAATAATTATTTTCTCTGCCTTCATTCCCCTACTCCTAACTTCATAAGGAGTCGTTAGTAGATTTAACATTTGTATAGGGATAGGGAACTGGCGTTTATATATACACTTCTCCTAAATATTTAATCATCTCTATTTAACCTGTTCTGCTACCAACTGTTACAAAATGTTACATTTAATATTTCCTTATGAAGCAGAATGTATTGATCTCTGATCTCTGTTCAGGAGAAGATGTAACCTCTTAATCAGTGCTTCACTTGTAAGGGGGTGACCTGGGGGTGACCTGGGGAGCTCTGAGGCACCGGAACGCATGACATATCACATATCATCACATTTGCGTAGTGGCACAGAGCAGTAAGAGTAGAGACATTCACAGAAGTTGCACACATGGGAAACATTTTTTTGTGGCCTAAGGTCCAGGATTTTTTTTGCCTTTTATAAAACACAATGTCCTTTTACATGACTGAAGACTTTGGCATAATCTTTTTGTTATGCCTCGTTCAAAACAACTGGGAATTCAGAGCTGGGAAATATACGACTTCTGACTTCAGTGTGTTCAAGAAAGCTGGGAAATATACGACTTCTGACTTCAGTGTGTTCAAGACAGCTGGGAAATATACGACTTCTGACTTCAGCGTGTTCAAGACAGCTGGGATATATACAACTTCTGACTTCAGTGTGTTCAAGACAGCTGGGAAATATACGACTTCTGACTTCAGTGTGTTCAAGACAGCTGGGAAATATATGACTTCTGACTTCAGTGTGTTCAAGACAGCTGGGAAAAATACGACTTCTGACTTCAGTGTGTTCAAGACAGCTGGGAAATATACGACTTCTGACTTCAGCGTGTTCAAGACAGCTGGGATATATACGACTTCTGACTTCAGTGTGTTCAAGACAGCTGGGAAGTTTCACTGGCTTTCCAGTTTCACTGGCTCACCCAATGATGCACAGCTCACTAGCTGGTGATGGCCTTTGAGCTCATAGCAAAAGCCTCTCTCGCTCTCTCTGTCTCTTGTTGCACTATTTAAATATATATTTGGAAGTTGACCAAATATTTTGGTAGTGTCATGTGTGCTCCCTCTCTGGTCTCTTGGTCACCAGGCTGCTCACTATGGCGCACACCTGTCACCATCGTTACGGCTTCAGCCGGTCTGTCAGGTTCCCGCGTCTCAGCCGGCGACAGGTTCCCGCGCATCAGCAGGGGTGACCGGTCCGCTCCTGATCCCCGGGTTTGTCCCTTGGGTTGGCGTCCTGCGGCTGGAGCTGAACTTGCCCAGGAGGGGGTACTGTTAGGTATGTGCTCTCTCCGGCGCTCTAGGTCGCCATGCTCCTGCGTCTCAGCCGGATTGACAGGTTTCTCACGCCTCTGCAGAGGTGACCGGGCTGCACCTGATCCCCGGGATCTTCTTTTTGATCAGCGTCCTGAGGCTGGAGCCACGAGTTGGGGAGGGGGTACTGTCATGTGTGCTCCCTCTCCCGTCTCTAGGTCACCAGGCTGCTCATTATGGCGCACACCTGTCACCATCATTACGCACACCTGCGCGTCATCAGACTCACCTGGACTCCATCACCTCCTTGATTACTTGCCCTATTTGTCACTCCCTTTGACGTGTTTCTTGTTTTGTATTATGTTGTGTTTATTCATTAAAACACTCACTCCCTCAACTTGCTTCCCGACGCTCAGCTCATATCGTTACAGGTAGCCTACTAGCTGACACGTTAGAGTCAACTGTTTTCAGCAGGAGCCATTTGCTTTCCAACCTGTGTTTTCCTGCGATTGTAGTCTATTTGAAATATTGCAAAAGGCAAGTTTTCTCTGCATGCTATTTGTTCACTGACAGATTTGCCACACGTTCCCGACTGTAGGCAATGCCTTGTTATTGGGCTACACTCCACAGCTAAGCAATTGTTTTTTAAAGAAGCTATTTATGCTTTGTGGTAAAATTGTAGGCTTTCCGTTGGGGTAGTAGGCTATTTAAAATAAATACATTTCTGAACAGACAGGAGAATTAATGAAAAGGCAACTCAAATTAACTTTGTGTTTATTTGAATTTTTACATTGCAAAAAGTAACTATTTTTCATGCCACGAGAGGTATCGAATCCAGCCAAATAGGTTCTGGAATGAAACAGCCTAAAATGGAGAGTTGCTGGTTCCTGTTCCATCAGGATCCACCTCAAATTAGGCACTGATCTTAATTTAAGCCCGTTTACTACAGCAGGAATATAATCCTGCAGCAACGGATTGGACTGAAACTGATTGAGCAACATTCATTTCAAATGGACAGACCGTTCAGTTTTACAAACACCCTGCATGACAAAATAGAGACTTTTTCCATTCCTCTCTCCACCCTCCCTATCTGTGCAGCCCAGCAGTGTGAGAATGGTCTGGTGTATGAGGTCTGTGTTCTCCTATCTGTCCCAGTGCAGCCCAGAGCTCTGACTCCCAATGTGCCACCCACTCCTGTGTGGAGAGCTGCTTCTGCCCCACAGGCAGAACGATGGCAGCTCTCCAGGCCTGTTGTAAATGACGGCAGCTAAGATCACAATGGCAGTGTCTCAATTGAGAGATATTCCCTGCCCTCTGCATTCATTTACAACGGGCCTGGAGAGCTGCCATCATTTACAACGGGCCTGGAGAGCTGCCACCATTCACACTGGGCCTGGAGAGCTGCCACCATTCACATTGGGCTTGGAGAGCTGCCATCATTCACATTGGGCCTGGAGAACTGCCATCATTCACATTGGGCCTGGAGAGCTGCCATCATTTACAACGGCCCTGGAGAGCTGCCATCATTTACAACGGCCCTGGAGAGCTGCCATCATTTACAACGGGCCTGGAGAGCTGCCACCATTCACACTGGGCCTGGAGAGCTGCCACCATTCACACTGGGCTTGGAGAGCTGCCACCATTCACATTGGGCTTGGAGAGCTGCCACCATTCACACTGGGCCTGGAGAGCTGCCACCATTCACACTGGGCCTGGAGAGCTGCCACCATTCACACTGGGCCTGGAGAGCTGCCACCATTCACACTGGGCTTGGAGAGCTGCCATCATTTACAACGGGCCTGGAGAGCTGCCACCATTCACACTGGGCCTGGAGAGCTGCCACCATTCACACTGGGCTTGGAGAGCTGCCACCATTCACACTGGGCTTGGAGAGCTGCCATCATTTACAACGGGCCTGGAGAGCTGCCACCATTTACAACGGGCCTGGAGAGCTGCCACCATTCACACTGGGCTTGGAGAGCTGCCACCATTCACACTGGGCCTGGAGAGCTGCCATCATTTACAACGGGCCTGGAGAGCTGCCACCATTTACAACGGGCCTGGAGAGCTGCCACCATTTACAACGGGCCTGGAGAGCTGCCACCATTCACACTGGGCTTGGAGAGCTGCCACCATTCACACTGGGCCTGGAGAGCTGCCATCATTTACAACGGGCCTGGAGAGCTGCCACCATTCACACTGGGCCTGGAGAACAACTGGTTTATGCAGGCTTTTGTTCCACTTCAGCACTAAGACACCTGGTTCAACAGACCATGGACTTACATGAGGGCCAAGGTTATTATAGTTATCTAAAACTGAAACTAAAACTATTTAATGAAAAAACGACTTGGTAAACTATAAACTTGGTTTGGACATTGATTCATTTGAATCGGATGTGTTGGTGGTTGGATGAAAGAAAACCTGGCACTACCCAGAAGTTCTCCTTTGTTCGTCATATCCTTACCCTGACTCTGTGTTCCCACCTACAGGTGAAGGCTGTGTGGTGCCCTCAGATTTGATTAATTGTGTGAATAGGTTTTGTACTAGGTTCTATGGCTGGGTGAATGAATAGCAGGAATACTAACTTTGATACTGTCTGGTTAGGATTCGGCACTATGTGTACCTGTAGGCATTGCAGTGCATATGTTTTAAGCAGTGGTGGAAAAAGTACCCAAAATGTACTTTAGGAATGTAGTAAAGTAAAAGTTGTCAAAACTATAAAGACTCAAGTAAAGTACAGATACCCCAAAAAACCTACTTAAGTAGTACTTTAAAGTGTTTTTACTTAAATGCTTTTATTGGTTTTATATACTCTGTGTGTGTCTACCCTCTTCCAGCTCATGCACTGAGGGCATTTGGCAATGTGAGGCCTCCCCCTGCCCCCTTCCTCTCCCTGTCAGGAGTCAGAGTTCCAGTAGGGGGGCACTGCTTCCCGCGCCGCCTGCCAGCCAGCCGGGTCGCCGCCTGCCAGCCAGCCGGGTCGCCGTCTGGCCAGTTGCCTGGACTGTGGCTTCATTGACGGTTTGACGAGCAAGGCGGGTGTGATTGGAAATGTATGTTGATGTCTGTCTCTAGTGTTAACTGTAGAAGTATGTTTAAAGTGGACTTGATGTGTATATTAGTCCACTATTTGCTATAGGGTTTCCATCTGTGGATTTCCAATGAGCAAGGTGTGCTGGTGTGTCTGTTCACGTGCGTACCTGTGTTCAGGCAACCGCTATGTGCTCTACCTCCACCGCAGAGAGAGAGAGACTCTTTCGGAAAGTCTTTCTGCCCCTGAACAAGGCAGTTAACCCACTGCTCCCTCGTAGGCTGTCATTGTAAATATGAATTTGTTCTTAACTGACTTGCCTAGTGAAATAAAGGTTACATTTAAAAAAAATACGCTACAAGCTTGGCACACCTGAATTTGGGGAGTTTCTCCCATTCTTCTCTGCAGATCCTCTCAAGCTATGTCAGGTTGGATGGGGAGCGTTGCTGCACAGCTATTTTCAGGTCTCTGTAAATGAGATCATTCCAAATTTGGTACACATGACTTTGCAGTTCATTTCAGTTCATTTCAAGTATTAGTCCTTCCCTAGGGTGCATTATTACACATCTAGTACAATACATTTCAGTTTCAGTGGACTTCCTGATTTCTGTGGCAGGGCAGACTCTACAGAGAGCTGGTTGCAGTCTCTGCCCCTGTTCTGGGGTGGGATGCAACCACCTCTGCCTCAAACACACAAAGTGTTTACGACATGCATTGTCTTTCTCACAATTGCTGTTGTTCAAGCTGGGGAATTGTTGTTCCCTAGTCTTCACTGTTCTTCACTTCACTCTCTCCATCCACCTCATCCCTCTCTCTGTCGCCCTCCCTCCTACAGGTTTCTGGTGTCCAGAGGGTCGGGTGATGAAACGCCCAGATGTGCGTGTTGCCGGAGCAGTGAGGTCTCCCTACATCTTCTCTTATTTTCTATTTCCTTAACACGAGCCAGGATTCACTTCTGTTCAAGTTTTAAATTGTTACCATCCGTACAGGATTCTTGTCTCTAAAGGCTTATGAAAACAATAGATGGATAAAACTTAATCCACAGTTATTTTTGATAAACTATTGATACTCTGTGGCTAAATTATGCTCTCTGGTTTATTTTGAACATTGAGGGTGGGCTCCTGTAGTTGGATAAAACATTTCATTTCTTTTTTTGCCTCTTGGGCATGCTACGGGCTTGGGCCTGCTACGGGCTTGGGCCAAGCCCTTGACTGTTACGTTTGTTGATGGAATGAGGAGACCAAGGTGCAGCGTGGTAAGTGTACATCTTTCTTTATTTGATGAACACCCAAAAAACAACAAAATATAAACGAACGTAACGTTCTGCAGGCTACACAGTAACTAACAAAATCAAGATCCCCCAATCTAAGGTGGGAAAAAGGGCTGCCTAAGTATGATCCCCAATCAGAGACAACGATACACAGCTGCCTCTGATTGGGAACCATACTCGGCCAACAAAGAAATAGAAACATCGATTTACCCAGCCAAGTCACACCCTGACCTAACCAAATCGAAAATAAAAAAGGCTCTCTAAGGTCAGGGCGTGACACTGACTCACACAATTGACCAGTTTATTTTATTTGATCAGTTATCCAATCAAGGCAGGCCCTGACAGTTACCCACGTGGGCCCTCTATCTCCTCTCCTCTCTCATCTGATGATCTTTCTACACTCATGTAGGGTGGGCTCCTCAGTCTTCCTGTAATTGGCTGTTGCAGTGAAAAAATACAAAAATATATATTACATATATAATATACGTTGAACTATATATAATACACTGCTCAAAAAAATAAAGGGAACTCTTAAACAACACAATGTAACTCCAAGTCAATCACACTTCTGTGAAATCAAACTGTCCACTTAGGAAGCAACACTGATTGACAATACATTTCACATGCTGTTGTGCAAATGGAATAGACAACAGGTGGAAATTATAGGCAATTAGCAAGACACCCCCAATAAAGGAGTGGTTCTGCAGGTGGTGACCACAGACCACTTCTCAGTTCCTATGCTTCCTGGCTGATGTTTTGGTCACTTTTGAATGCTGGCGGTGCTTTCACTCTAGTGGTAGCATGAGACGGAGTCTACAACCCACACAAGTGGCTCAGGTAGTGCAGCTCATCCAGGAAGGCAAATCAATGCGAGCTGTGGCAAGAAGGTTTGCTGTGTCTGTCAGCGTAGTGTCCAGAGCATGGAGGCGCTACCAGGAGACAGGCCAGTACATCAGGAGACGTGGAGGAGGCCGTAGGAGGGCAACAACCCAGCAGCAGGACCGCTACCTCCGCCTTTGTGCAAGGAGGAGCAGGAGGAGCACTGCCAGAGCCCTGCAAAATGACCTCCAGCAGGCCACAAATGTGCATGTGTCTGCTCAAACGGTCAGAAACAGACTCCATGAGGGTGGTATGAGGGCCCGACGTCCACAGGTGGGGGTTGTGCTTACAGCCCAACACCGTGCAGGACGTTTGGGATTTGCCAGAGAACACCAAGATTGGCAAATTCGCCACTGGCGCCCTGTGCTCTTCACAGATGAAAGCAGGTTCACACTGAGCACATGTGACAGACGTGACAGAGTCTGGAGACGCCGTGGAGAACGTTCTGCTGCCTGCAACATCCTCCAGCATGACCGGTTTGGCGGTGGGTCAGTCATGGTGTGGGAGGGCATTTCTTTGGGGGGCCGCACAGCCCTCCATGTGCTCGCCAGAGGTAGCCTGACTGCCATTAGGTACCGAGATGAGAGCCTCAGACCCCTTGTGAGACCATATGCTGGTGCGGTTGGCCCTGGGTTCCTCCTAATGCAAGACAATGCTAGACCTCATGTGGCTGGAGTGTGTCAGCAGTTCCTGCAAGAGGAAGGCATTGATGCAATGGACTGGCCCGCCCGTTCCCCAGACCTGAATCCAATTGAGCACATCTGGGACATCATGTCTCGCTCCATCCACCAACGCCACGTTGCACCACAGACTGCCCAGGAGTTGGCGGATGCTTTTGTCCAGGTCTGGGAGGAGATCCCTCAGGAGACCATCCGCCACCTCATCAGGAGCATGCCCAGGTGTTGTAGGGAGGTCATACAGGCACGTGGAGGCCACACACACCACTGAGCCTCATTTTGACTTGTTTTAAGGACATTACATCAAAGTTGGATCAGCCTGTAGTGTGGTTTTCCACTTTAATTTTGAGTGTGACTCCAAATCCAGACCTCCATGGGTTGATACATTTGATTTCCATTGATCATTTTTGTGTGATTTTGTTGTCAGCACATTCAACTATGTAAAGAAAAAAGTATTTAATAAGAATATTTCATTCATTCAGATCTAGGATGTGTTATTTTAGTGTTCCCTTTATTTTTTTGAGCAGTGTATATACAGTATATTATTCCTTAGTAGAACATTGTTTTATTTGCTGCCTCTTGGGACTCCCTCACGGGCCTTTGCCCAGGGGCTGGCCTCAGGTCAGAAACGACTGTCTACAAGCTGGCCTCAGGTCAGAAACGACTGCCTACAAGCTGGCCTCAGGTCAGAAACTACTGCCTACAAACTGGCCTCAGGTCAGATACTACTGCTTACAAGCTGGCCTCAGGTCAGAAACATTTGCCTACAAACTACCACTGGCTGCCCTCAGGTCACAAACACTTAACTGTGTGTGTGTGCTGAGGTGTAAGGTACTCAAGTAAAAATATTTTAAAGTACTGCTTAAGTAGTTTTGACAACTTTTACTTCACTACATTCCTAAGGAAAATAATATACTTTTTACTCATACATTTTCTCTGACACCCAAAAGTACTCGTTACATTTTGTATGCTTAGCAGGACAGGAAGGTGGTCTAATTCACACGCTTATCAAGAGAACATCCCTGGTCATTCCTACTGCCTCCGATCTGGTGGACTCACTAAACAGAGAACATCCCTGGTCATCTCTCTGCCTCTGATCTGCCTCTGATCTGGAGGACTCACTAAACACATGCTTCGTTTGTAAATGATGTTGGAGTGGTGGAGTGGTGGAGTGGTGGAGTGGTGGAGTGGTGGAGTGTGCCCCTGGCTATGCGTAAATAAAAAAACAAGGTTCTGTCTGGTTTGCTTAATAAGGAATTTGAAATTATTTAAGTATATTTGAGCAATTCCATTTACTTTTAATACTTAAGTAATAATAAAACCAAATACTTTTAGACTTTTACTCAAGTACGATTTTACCTGTTGACATTCTCTTTTACTTGAGTCATTTTCTGTTATTTTCTGTTAAGGTATCTTTACTTTTACTCAAGTATGACACTTGGGTACTTTTTTCACCACTGTGTGTGTGTGTGCATACTTTCATGCGTGTGATATTCATGATGTTCATCACTTTCATGCATATGTGTCCGTGTGTGTGTACTGTATGTGTGCGTCAGAATACATCATGTTGAAAACGGGTTTCTACCACTGTGTGACTAGAGGGTTCTTATCTAAATTAAATGTTCCAGCATGTGTGCCTTACATTCTCAATAAAATGAACTATAGTTCTGTTGACCCACGACTTTCCTGTCAGGGCCCGGTGTCTTAGCAAAAATAGAATGGTGTGTCTTTTCATGCAGGGCCAGATGCTGATTCCAGGAGAAGGCAGGTGTTGTTATTGTGAAGTCTCCACCAAACATGTGTTCCTCTTTTGTCAATGAGTTTGATCCAAAAGTCAATATTCTACTGAAACGTTGGCTAATATGACTTGCTTCCCAAGTCTGTTTTGAAATGGAAATCTTGAGGGGTGCGTCACTTGAGTGGGTTGAGTCACTGACGTGATCTTCCTGTCTGGGTTGGCTATGTCTTTGTGGGCTATACTCGGCCTTGTCTCATGATGGTAAGTTGGTGGTTGAAGATATCCCTCTAGTGGTGTAGGGGCTGTGCTTTGGCAAAGTGGGTAGGGTTATATCCTTCCTGTTGGCCCTGTCCGGGGCTATCATCGGATGTGGCCACAGTGTCTCCTGACCCCTCCTGTCTCAGCCTCCAGTATTTATGCTGCAGTAGTTTGTGTCGGGGGGCTAGGGTCAGTTTGTTATATCTGGAGTACTTCTCCTGTCTTATCCGGTGTCCTGTGTGAATTTAAGTATGCTCTCTCTAATTCTCTCTTTCTTTCTCTCTCTCGGAGGACCTGAGCCCTAGGACCATGCCTCAGGACTACCTGGCATGATGACTCCTTGCTGTTCACCTGGCCGTGCTGCTGCTCCAGTTTCAACTGTTCTGCCTGCGGCTATGGAACCCTGACCTGTTCACCGGACGTGCTACCTGTCCCAGACCTGCTGTTTTCAACTCTCTAGAGACCGCAGGAGTGGTAGAGATACTCTTAATGATCGGCTATGAAAAGCCAACTGACATTTACTCCCGAGGTGCTGACTTGCTGCACCCTCGACAACTACTGTGATTATTATTATTTGACCATGCTGGTCACTTATGAACATTTGAACATCTTGGCCATGTTCTGTTATAATCTACACACGGCACAGCCAGAAGAGGACTGGCCACCCCTCATAGCCTGGTTCCTCTCTAGGTTTCTTCCTAGGTTTTGGCCTTTCTAGGGAGTTTTTCCTAGCCACCGTGCTTCTACACCTGCATTGCTTGCTATTTGGGGTTTTAGACTGGCTTTCTGTACAACACTTTGAGATATCAGCTGATGTACGAAGGGCTATATAAATACATTTTGATTTGAGGTAAGTGTTATATCTGGCCCACCAAACATAGTTAACATTAGGTGGTGACAGATTACCAGTGGGAAGTCGTTGTGTTTTGTCAGTGCTTAATTTCTCCCTATTGTCAGGTGGCAACGACACCTTTTCTGTGGCAGCGACCACGACTGTGACTGTGTCAGTGAGTGTCCAACCCTCCACCCCAACAGAGGGCAGTACAACCCTGGTTCCCACATTCCCCTTCCACCTGATGGTCAGTATTATTATCTATTAATTTATTTGAAAATATACTTTAAAAACATTGAATTAACAAAAGTCAGATGCATTGCTACATTGTTACATTGTTCTCTGATGTAAAGACCACTGGTGAATATTGTTGGAGATCTACCAAAATATCAAATCTGTTGATTTGTAGTATTTGTACTTTTCCCGGCACCACCCCGCTAGGGCCCTCACCTTCTCCCTGTAGGCTGACTGGTCATTGTTGGTAAACAGCTCTACTACTGTTGTGTCGTCTGCAAACTTGATGGTTGAGTTGGAGACGTGTGTCATCCTCGTTGTTTCCCGTTCAACTCAAGAGCACGTGCTCCACATCCGAGAGGTCCTTTAGCTTCTCTTGGAGAATCCTCTTTTTGTTAAAGCAGAGAAATGTGAATTCCATCGCTCCTCCATCTCCTTCCTAGGATACGTCATCGCTGCAGGAAATATTCTGATGGATTCTGACAAGGTAAGAGCGGTGGTGGATTGGCTTCAAGGGAGAGATGAATATGTCCATAAACACTCCAGCCAGCTGGTCTACACACACTCTGGGGATGCTGTCTGGGCCGGCAGCCCTGCGAGGGTTAACACGCTTAAATGTCTTACTCGCGTTGGCCACGGAGAACGAGAGCCCATGGTCCTTGGGAGAGGGCTGTGTCGGTGGCACTGTGTTATCCTCAAATCGGGCGAAGAAGATGTTTAGCTTGTCCAGGAGCAAGACGTCGGTGTTCGCGAGGTAGCTGGTTTTCCCTTTGTAATCCATGATTGTCTGTAGACCCTACCACATACGTATTGTGTCTGAGCCGTTGAATTGCGATTCCAATACTAATGTTTTGCCTGTTTGATTGCCTTATGGAGGGAATAACTACACTGTTTATATTCAACCATATTCCCAGTCACCTTGCCGTGGTTAAATAAGGTGGTTCACACTTTCAGTTTTGCATGAATGCTGCCATCTATCCATGGCTTCTGGTTTGGGTAGGTTTTAATAGTCACCGTGGGAACAACATCCCCTATACACTTCCTGATGAACTCAGTCAGAATGTCCGTGTATATGTCAATGTTATTCTCAGAGGCTACCCGGAACATATCCCAGTCTGCGTGATCAAAACAATCTTGACGCATGGATTCCAATTGGTCAGACCAGCGTTGAATAGACCTTAGCAAGGGTGCTTCCTGTTTGAGTTTCTGCCTATAGGAAGGGAGGAGAAAAATGGAGTCGTGATCTGATTTGCAGAAGGGAGGGAAGGGCCTTGTAGGCATCTTGAACGGGTGAGTAGCAGTGGTCTAGTGTTTTTCCTAATTGAGGATTACAGTTATTGTTGATAGAACTTTGGTAGCGTTTTCCTCAAATTTGCTTTGTTAAAATCCCCAGCTACAATAAATGCGGCCTCAGGATATGTGGTTTCCAGTTTGCATAAAGTCCAGTGTAGTTCCTTGTTGGCCGTCGTGGTATCGGCTTGAGGGGAGATACACACGTCTGTGACTATAACCGAAGAGAAGTTTTATCTTGGGCGGTAATACGGTTGGCATTTGAGGTATTCTAGGTCAGGTGAACGAAAGGACTTGAGTTTCTGTATGTTGTCACAATCACACAGAGTTGTTAACCATGAAACATACACCACCGCCTTTCTTCTTCTCAGAGTTCTTTATTCCTGTCTGTGTAAAGTACTGAGAACCCAGCTGACTGCATGGATGGGGACAGGATATCCAGAGTTCTTCATTCCTGTCTCTGTAAAGTACTGAGAACCCATCTGACTGTATGGACGGGGACAGTATATCCAGAGTTCTTTATTTCTGTCTGTGTAGTGTACTGAGAACCCAGCTGACTGTATGGACGGGGACAGTATATCCAGAGAGTTCTTTATTCCTGTCTGTGTAAAGTACTGAGAACCCATCTGGCTGTATGGATGGGGACAGTATATCCAGAGAGTTCTTTATTCCTGTCTTTGTAATGTACTGAGAACCCATCTGGCTGTATGGATGGGGACAGTATATCCAGAGAGTTCTTTATTCCTGTCTGTGTAAAGTACTGAGAACCCAGCTGACTGCATGGATGGGGACAGGATATCCCGAGAGCTATAATTCCGTGAAACAGAGTATGTTACAGTTACAAATGTCTCTCTGGAAGGAGATATTCGCCCTGAGCTCGTCTACCTTATTATCCAGAGACTGAACATTAGCGAGTAATATACTCGAAAGTGGTGGATGGTGCATACGCCTTCTGAGTCGGACTAGAAGTCCACTCCGTCTTGGATAAGTTTAAGGGCCAATTCGGGGAAGTTGGGAAAGTCGTATTCCTTGTCGTAATGCTGGTGAGTTACCTCCGCTCTGATTTCCAAAAGTTATTTCCGGGTGTATGTAATAACACAACAAACGTTCTGGGCCAATAATGTAAGAAATAGCACACAAAAAATCTAAATACTGCAAAGTTGCTTAGGAGCTAGAAGCAGAGCTGCCATGTCTGTCGGCGCCATCATTTATTCGTAGTAGTGGTATGCATTAATTATAGTTATCAGATAGTTAGACAGGTAGTGTACCGGTCCATGAAGGAGGCGCTGTCCCAGAGGTCAGTACTCCTGTCCTCCACCAGGGGGCTATCTCGATGGAGTGCTGCACTGTGACGGAATACCCTACTGTCCCAATGGAGAGGACGAGATAGGACCACGCAGGCAGAGATGATATACTCCTCTTATGAACACCTAGTATGGCCGCTGTCACTCGGACTCAGACTACCCCAATGGGAGATAGAGGCACTAATAATGTTGAGTGTGTATTAATGTTTTCTGATTTTGTGTCTCTTGTTTGTCATGTTACAATAACATCTCTTCCTTCTCCCCCAGGCAGGTGGCCCTGGTTATAGAGCTCAGTAGGTTATGGAGGCATAATCAGTAGGTTATGGAGGCATAATCAGTAGGTTATGGAGGCATAATCAGTAGGTTATGGAGGCATAATCAGTAGGTTATGGAGGCATAATCAGTAGGTTATGGAGGCATAATCAGTAGGTTATGGAGGCATAATCAGTAGGTTATGGAGGCATAATCAGTAGGTTATGGATGCATAATCAGTAGGTTATGGAGGCATAATCAGTAGGTTATGGAGGCATAAAGTTGTTTAGAATAGTGCACATTTTTTATTTAGGTTTACCTGTAGAATTATTATACTATGACATTTTTGAAAACAAAATGTTAAAATGATATATTGTGGCGAAAGTATGAAAGTATCTTTATCTGTATTGTGATAAATGCACATGATGTGTTCCACAGGCATCTGCTCCTCTGCGCTAGGATCTGAGGATGGGAGAATTCGCTGCGGTCAGCTGACCTCGTCCACCCACCGCGAGAACAACCCTGGGGATGCTGGGAGCCTTAAGATCATGCCCAACCTGTGAACTCTCAAAACCGGAGTATCAATACTGAATATAGTCAAAAGTTTGGACACACCTACTCATTCCAGTGATTTTCTTTATTTCTACTATTTTCTACATTGTGGAATAATAGTGAAGACATTAAAACTATGAAATAACACATATGGAATCATATAGTAACTAAAAAAGTGATCAACAAATTAAAATATATTTTATATTTGAGATTCTGCAAATTAGCTACCCTTTGCCTGGATGACAGCTTTGCACACTCTTGGCATTCTCTCAACCAGCTTCATGAGGTAGTCACCTGGAATGCATTTCAATTAACACGTGTGCCTTGTTAAAAGTTAATTTGTGAAATGTATTTCCTTCTTAATGCGTTTGTGCCAATCAGTTGTGTTGTAACAAGGTAGGGGTGGTAGCCCTATTTGGTAAAAGACCAAGTCCATATTATGACAAGAACAACTCAAATAAGCAAAGAGAAATGATAGTCCATCATTACTTTAAGACATGAAGGTCAGTCAATACGGAACATTTCAAGAACTTTGAAAGTTTCTTCAAGTTCAGTCGCAAAAACCGTCAAGCGCTATGATGAAACTGGCTCTCATGAGGACCGCCTCAGGAAAGGAAGACCCAGAGTTACCTCTGCTGCAGAGGATAAGTTCAGTAGAGTTAACTGCACTTCAGCCCAAATAAATGCTTCACAGAGTTCAAGTAACAGACATGTCTCAACATCAACTGTTCAGAGGAGACTGTGTGAATCAGGCCTTCATGGTGGAATTGCTGCAAAGAAACCACTACTGAGGGACACCAATAGTAAGAAGAGACTTGCTTGGACCAAGAAACATGAGCAATGGAAATTAGACCTGTGGAAATCTGTCCTTTGATCTAATGAGTCCAAATTTGAGATTTTTTGGTCCAACCACTGTGCCTTTGTGAGACGCAGAGTAGGTGAACGGATGATCTCTGCATGTGTGGTTCCCACCATGAAGCATGGAGGAGGAGGTGTGATAGTGTGGGTCTGCTATGCTTGTGACGCTGTCTGTGATTTATTTAGAATTCAAGGCACACTTAACCAGCATGGCTACCACAGCATTCTGCAGCGATACGCCATTCCATCTGGTTAAGGTGGGACTATATTTTTTTTTTCAAAAGGACAATGACCCAAAACACAGCTCCAGGTTGTGTAAGGGCTATTTGATCAATGCGAGTGATGGAGTGCTGCATCAGATGACCTGGCCTCCACAATCACCTGACCTTAACCCAATTGAGATGGTTTGGGATGAGTTGGACCGCAGAGTGCAGGAAAAGCAGCCAACAAGGGCTCAGCATATGTGGGAACTCCTTCAAGACTGTTGGAAAAGCATTCCAGGTGAAGTTGGTTGAGAGAATGCCAAGAGTGTGCAGAGCTGTCATCAAGGCCAAGGGTGGCTAATTTGAAGACTCTAAAATATATTTGGATTTGTTTAACAGTTTTTTAGTATTACATGATTCCATATGTGTTATTTCATAGTTTTGATGTCTTCACTATTATTCTACAATGTATAAAATTGGAAAAATAAAGAAAAACCCTTGAATGAGTAGGTGTGTCCAAACTTTTGACAGGTACTTCATTGTTCCTGAAATATTTTGTTGTTGATTTGACATATTTTGTTATTCACCCATTTTCTCATTCTCACGTCTTATGTTTGTCTCATCTCATAGTCTGATCATGGAGCCAGGTTGCCGCCCCGTGCCTCATGCAACCCTCAGCGCTACCTCCTGGTGGACCTCAGCCCTACCTCCATCCCACCTGGGTGTCTGGCGTGGTGATCCAGGGCATTGAAGGGATGTGGGGCTACCTATCAAAGTACCACCTGGCCTTTGCCCTGGTCCTGAGCACCTTCACTGACTACACTGAGACTGAAGAAAGGGGATTCCCAGCCAAGGTTGTAATGATTAGGATCGTAATACACTTGATATGTAAATCACTTTCAATTTAGGCTGCATCCCTGTTAGGTACCAACCCTCAGGAATGACAGTACAGTACAATTTTTCTTCTTTATTAAATCAATCTTTAATAAGATTCAGTAAGACAGGAAAAACTGGTAAAGAACTACAAATGGTATAAAATCAAATTTTTACTTGGAGCCTATGTAATCTTGAAATTATGAGAATGAATTGTTGATATATTTACAATAGGTCACATATGATCATATTCCTTATACAGATAGTTTCACTGATACAAGTGACATTAGCTCCAACTGTGCTGTGGTATCAGTTTACTGTTACACTGTTACAGACAGAGGTGGTATCAGTTTACTGTTACATTGTTACAGACAGAGGTGGTATCAGTTTACTGTTACAGACAGAGGTGGTATCAGTTTACTGTTACATTGTTACAGACAGAGGTGGTATCAGTTTACTGTTACAGACAGAGGTGGTATCAGTTTACTGTTACATTGTTACAGACAGAGGTGGTATCAGTTTACTGTTACAGAGGTGGTATCAGTTTACTGTTACATTGTTACAGACAGAGGTGGTATCAGTTTACTGTTACATTGTTACAGACAGAGGTGGTATCAGTTTACTGTTACACTTACAGACAGAGGTGGTATCAGTTTACTGTTACACTGTTACAGACAGAGGTGGTATCAGTTTACTGTTACACTGTTACAGACAGAGGTGGTATCAGTTTACTGTTACAGACAGAGGTGGTATCAGTTTACTGTTACAGACAGAGGTGGTATCAGTTTACTGTTACAGACAGAGGTGGTATCAGTTTACTGTTACAGACAGAGGTGGTATTAGTTTACTGTTACAGACAGAGGTGGTATCAGTTTACTGTTACAGACAGAGGTGGTATCAGTTTACTGTTACAGACAGAGGTGGTATCAGTTTACTGTTACAGACAGAGGTGGTATCAGTGTACTGTTACAGACAGAGGTGGTATCAGTGTACTGTTACAGACAGAGGTGGTATCAGTGTACTGTTACAGACAGAGGTGGTATCAGTGTACTGTTACAGACAGAGGTGGTATCAATTCTAACCATGCTGTTCCACTGTTATAGAGACCTTCTCTGGTAAAACGCTCAGATGTTTACTCCAAAAGCAGGGAAAGACTATCTCTGTAAAAAATATGATACCTCGCCTCTGTCCCAACAGCTGCACTCTGATCCTCTGGGGTCTCAGACTCACTTAGAGAAGGACATGATATGGCTCTGAAGAGAGAGATTTATATTCTCTGTCCTTAGTGTATACAGACCAGAATCCTTAATTTAAGTAACATCCCTTCTCCTCTGGTCTGACTCTGTGACCACAATCACAAGCCATAATGTATTGTCCCCAAACCTCAACGTCCCAGCTGTGTGGCCCTCAGAGCCCTGAACCAATCGGTAGTTATCAAATCTCTCTGAGTTGTCAGGGAGCTGCTTTGTCACAACCTCTCAAATGAATCAGGTGGTCAGACAGGATGAGATGTGGGTGAGCAGTGGTTGAGGTCTAGAATCACAGGAGTCAATTGAACAATCTCCTGCATCTTCTCCCATACTGAACTGCAGGTTGTCCAGGTGTTTGCCTCATCTACCAGCACTCCTGAAAACCATTCTAAGTCTGGCACTCCAAGGCTCTTTCCTTTATAGCCTGGTAATTCCTCATAAACACGTCTTCTGCTCTCAGTTCCTCCTCTGTCTCTGATTGTGTCTGAATGGGATGATATCGCTCTGCTCTGCTCCTCTCATCAATCTTCCTTTGTCTCTTTGTCTGCTCTTCCTCCTTCAGTGCAGCAATCCTGACTTGTCCTTTCATCTCTTAGAAAACTACCACCATGATCACCATCACCACACTACCATCATCACCACCACCATCATCACTATCACCATCATCATCACCACCACCATCATCATCATCATCACCACCACCATCATCATCATCATACTACCACCATCATCATCATCATCATACTACCACCACCATCATCATCATCATCATCATACTACCACCATCATCATCATCATACTACTACCACCACCATCATCATCATCATACTACCACCACCATCATCATCATCATCATCATACTACCACCACCATCATCATCATCATCATCATACTACCACCACCATCATCATCATACTACCACCATCATCATCATACTACCACCATCATCATCATCATCATCATCATACTACCACCACCATCATCATCATCATCATCATACTACCACCATCATCATCATCATACTACCACCATCATCATCATACTACCACCACCATCATCATCATCATCATCATACTACCACCATCATCATCATCATACTACCACCATCATCATCATACTACCACCACCATCATCATCATCATCATCATACTACCACCACCATCATCATCATACTACCACCACCATCATCTTTATACTAATCCTGGTTCAAAGTTGACAAAGGACCACATTCCTAGAAGTCATCCAGACAGAGTCAGAAGCTGAATAGATGATGTACACTTCCAGACAGAGTCAGAAGCTGAATAGATGATGTACACTTCCAGACAGAGTCAGAAGCTGAATAGATGATGTACACTTCCAGACAGAGTCAGAAGCTGAATAGATGATGTACACTTCCAGACAGAGTCAGAAGCTGAATAGATGATGTACACTTCCAGACAGAGTCAGAAGCTGAATAGATGATGTACACTTCCAGACAGAGTCAGAAGCTGAATAGATGATGTACACTTCCAGACAGAGTCAGAAGCTGAATAGATGATGTACACTTCCAGACAGAGTCAGAAGCTGAATAGATGATGTACACTTCCAGACAGAGTCAGAAGGTAAATAGATGACGTAACCTGGCTCTGAGGCACCTGTGTGAGTCCAAGACAGGTGGGAGCTTCAGCTGGTTCTGAGGTGGTCTGCAGTCTGCACCACAGGAGGTTGGTGGCAGCTTCATTGGGGAGAACGGGCTCTTGGTAATGACTGGAGCGCAATTGGTGGAATGGTATCGATGTCATTCCATTTGCTCCGTTCCGGCCATTAATATGAGCCGTTCTCCCCTCACCAGCCTCCACTGGTCTGCACGGTGAGAAATTCGAGCTCTTTTGTCTAGAGGGTTAACAGCCTGCCTGTGATGGTGATGGTAGTGGGGGTGGTGATGGTGATGGTAGTGGGGGTGGTGATTGTGGTGATGGTGGTGATGGTAGTGTGGTGATTATGGTGGTGGTTGATGGTGGTGGTGATAGTGTGGTGATTATGATGGTGGTGGTGATTGTGGTTATGATGGGGGTGTTGATGGTGGTTGGTGGTGGTGATGATTATTATGGTGATGATTATGGTGGTGGTGATGGTGGTGATGATTATGATGGTGGTTATGGTGGGTGGTGATGGTGGTGCTGGTACTGGTGGTGGTGTTGATGCTGGTGGTGGTGTTGATGCTGGTGGTGGTGGTGTTGATGCTGGTGGTGGTGTTGATGCTGGTGGTGGTGTTGATGCTGGTGGTGGTGTTGATGCTGGTGGTGGTGGTGCTGGTACTGGTGGTGGTGTTGATGCTGGTGGTGGTGTTGATGCTGGTGGTGGTGGTGTTGATGCTGGTGGTGGTGGTGTTGATGCTGGTGGTGGTGGTGTTGATGCTGGTGGTGGTGTTGATGCTGGTGGTGGTGGTGTTGATGCTGGTGGTGGTGTTGATGCTGGTGGTGGTTATGGTGGTGGTGGTTATGATGGTGGTTGATGGTGGTTGGTGGTGGTGGTGGTGTTTATGGTGGTTGGTGGTGGTTATGTTGGTGGTGGTTGTGATGATGGTGGTGGTTATGTTGGTGGTGGTTATGGTGGCTGGTGGTGGTGATGATGGTGGTGGTTATGTTGGTGGTGGTTATGTTGGTGGTGGTTGTGATGATGGTGGTGGTTATGTTGGTGGTGGTTATGTTGGTGGTGGTTATGTTGGTGGTGGTGATGTTGGTGGTGGTGATGTTGGTGGTGGTTATGTTGGTGGTGGTTATGTTGGTGGTGGTGATGTTGGTGGTGGTGGTTATGTTGGTGGTGGTTGTGATGATGGTGGTGGTTATGTTGGTGGTGGTTATGTTGGTGGTGGTTATGTTGGTGGTGGTGGTTGGTGGTGGTGATGTTGGTGGTGGTGATGTTGGTGGTGGTTATGTTGGTGGTGGTTATGTTGGTGGTGGTTATGTTGGTGGTGGTTATGTTGGTGATGTTTATGGTGGTTGGTGGTGGTTATGTTGGTGGTGGTTATGTTGGTGGTGGTTATGTTGGTGGTGGTTATGTTGGTGGTGGTTATGTTGGTGGTGGTTATGTTGGTGGTGGTTATGTTGGTGGTGGTTATGTTGGTGGTGGTTATGTTGGTGGTGGTTATGTTGGTGGTGGTTATGTTGGTGGTGGTTATGTTGGTGGTGGTTATGTTGGTGGTGGTTATGTTGGTGGTTGTGATGATGGTGGTGGTTATGTTGGTGGTGGTTATGTTGGTGGTGGTTATGTTGGTGGTGGTTATGTTGGTGGTGGTTATGTTGGTGGTGGTTATGTTGGTGGTGGTTATGTTGGTGGTGGTTATGTTGGTGGTTGTGATGATGGTGGTGGTTATGTTGGTGGTGGTTATGTTGGTGGTGGTTATGTTGGTGGTGGTTATGTTGGTGGTGGTTATGTTGGTGGTGGTTATGTTGGTGGTGGTTATGTTGGTGGTGGTTATGTTGGTGGTGGTTATGTTGGTGGTGGTTATGTTGGTGGTGGTTGTGATGATGGTGGTGGTTATGTTAGTGGTGGTGACGGTGGTGGTTGTGATGGTGGTGGTGGTGGTTATGATGGAGGTGGTGGCGATTGTGGTGGTGAATATGGTGATGATGGTGAATATGGTGGTGGTGGTAGTGGTAGTGGTGACGATGGTGGTTATGGTGGTGGTGATGATGACAGCAAGTTATGATCAACATGATGATAAAGATAATGAATATGGTGATATGTATTATAATGATGAATATGGTGATGAATATTATAATGATGAACATGGTGCTGGGTATTATAATGATGAACATGGTGCTGGGTATTATAATGATGAATATGGTGACATGTATTATAATGATTATGGTGATAGGTATTATAATGAATTATGCTGATGGGTATTGTAATGATTATTAGGTTGGTAGGTATAATTATTATGCTGATAGATATTATAATAATTATTATGCTGATAGATATTATAATGATTATTATGCTGACAGATATTATAATGATTATTATGGTGTTAGGTATTATAATGATTATGCTGACAGATATTATAATGATTATTATGGTGATATGTATTATAATGAT
Source organism: Salvelinus fontinalis (assembly GCF_029448725.1). Lineage (NCBI taxonomy): Eukaryota > Metazoa > Chordata > Actinopteri > Salmoniformes > Salmonidae > Salvelinus > Salvelinus fontinalis. Next base: position 24,601,772 of record NC_074689.1, read on the forward strand.
TATGCAGATAGGTATTATAATGATTATGCAGATAGGTATTATAATGATTATGCTGATGAAAACAGCAATATGCCCCTCCCCCCTTTGCATCACTGCAGGGCTCTGTGAGGCGGGGTGTTACTGCACCAAGGGCAAGGTGCTGTCTTCCAACGTGATGTCCCGTGTGGAAAGAGAGTGGAGAGAGGAGCTCCTGACCCCATTACAGAATGTGTCTGTGACCGAAGTGTTGGCCCACCAAAACCTAACCCAGGGGTCGAGTTCCAGTCTGGGGAAACGTCCATACACGACTGTAGTGTCTGGTGGGTGAGAGAAGCACACACCACATCATACAAATAAGCAGATATATGTTGTTTAAAAGCAATTTGTTGCGATCAGAGTGCACTTTCACTCCCACGTGAGCTGCTACGATTGTGTTTTCAATATAGCTAGAACAATTTTAATGGAACTGAGAGGTATACTGTAACAGAATCTAAATCTGTTATAGTCTGTGGTAAACACCTCCAGATTATACAACTCGTATTACTCTCTCCTTTACCTGATGAAGACCTGGTGGAAAACGTTGTGACTGCTGCTCACTAATAAAGCACATATCTGTGAGTGGGTATCCTTTTTGTCATAGCCGCAGAAAACTCGTTTAACAGCTCACAGCACTTGCCTGACGTCTTTTCTGACCCTCCTGTCTCTCTGTAGCGAGTGTCAGCATGGCTTATGGAACTGTTCTTCGAAGTCCTGTCGATGGGAGCCTGGGCCCCTGGAGCAATACTCCCTGTCCTGTGGGGGACTGGGCCTCAAGACCCACACCGAGATTGCAGCCTCCCGTGGGAAGAGTCTGCCAGGTTCTGGACTGTCCCGACAGGCTAATGTACTCTCCAGGACCGGAATACCATCATGTTAGCAATATACCAGTATGATGTAAGATTATCTGTTGTGTAATGCTTTTTACAGTGATCAGCGGCCCAACAGAAGAGCCCTCTCTACCAGGTAATTCAACACTCATTCAAAACTTCCTTAAACTATAGACCTCTGGTGCGGGGGCTGTGCTTTGGCAAAGTGGGTGGGGTTATATCCTTCCTATTTGGCCCTGTCCGGGGGTATCTTCGGACGGGGCCACAGTGTCTCCTGACCGCTCCTGTCTCAGCCTCCAGTATTTATGCTGCAGTAGTTTATGTGTCGGGGGGCTAGGGTCAGTTGGTTATACCTGGAGTACTTCTCCTGTCTTATCCAGTGTCCTGTGTGAATTTAAGTATGCTCTCTCTAATTCTCTCGTTCTCTCTTTCTTTCTTTCTCTCTCTCTGAGAACCTGAGCCTTAGGACCATACGTCAGGACTACCGGGCATGATGACTCCTTGCTGTCCCCAGTCCGCCTGGCCTTGCTGCTATTCCAGTTTCAACTGTTCTGCCTGCGTTTACGGAACCCCTACCTGTCCCAGACCTGCTGTTTTCAACTCTTAATGATCGGCTATGAAAAGCCAACTGAGATTTATTCCTGATTATTATTTGACCATGCTTGTCACTTACGAAAATTTTGAAAATCTTGGCTCTCTCTAATTTTCTCCTCTCTTTCTTTCTCTCGGAGGACCTGAGCCCTAGGACCATACGTCGGGACTACCGGGCATGGTGACTCCATGCTGTCCCCAGTCCGCCTGGCCTTGCTGCTATTCCAGTTTCAACTGTTCTGCCTGCGGTTATGGAACCGCCACCTGTCCCAGACCTGTTGTTTTTCAACTCTTAATGATCGGCTATGAAAAGCCAACTGAAAATTATTCATGATTATTATTTGACCATGCTTGTCACTTATGAACATTTTTGAACATCTTGGCATAGTTCTGTTATAATCTCCACCCGGCACAGCCAGAAGAGGACTGGCCACCCCTCATAGCCTGGTTCCTCTCTAGGTTTCTTCCTAGGTTTTGGCCTTTCTAGGGAGTTTTTCCTCGCCACCGTGCTTCTACACCTGCATTACTAGCTGTTTGGGGTTTTAGGCTGGGTTTCTGTACATTACTTCGAGATATTAGCTGATGTACGAAGGGCTATATAAAATAAACTTGATTGATTGACCTCTATCTGACTCACTGCTGAGGCTCCCCAAACTCTCTAGAATGCTCTCTCTAGAACGCTCCCTCTAGAACGCTCCCCTCTAGAACGCTCCCCTCTAGAACGCTCCCCTCTAGAACGCTCCCTCTAGAACGCTCCCTCTAGAACGCTCCCTCAAGAACGCTCCCTCTAGAACGCTCCCTCTAGAACGCTCCCTCTAGAACGCTCCCTCTAGAACGCTCCCTCTAGAACGCTCCCTCTAGTACGCTCCCCTCTAGAACGCTCTCCTCTAGAACGCTCTCCTCTAGAACGCTCTCCTCTAGAACGCTCCCTCTAGAACTCTCTCTAGAGTGCATCGAACCCCCGGCTGTAGTGATGCCACAACACTGCGACAGTGCCCTAGACCGCTGCGCCACTCGGGAGGTCTGGTGTAGTTTGTTTTATCGACATTTGGAAAGTTTACAGACAAATGTTTTTTTCCATCAAGCCTGTCATGACATTTTTGATCCGACATGTACATTACTCATATAAAAAGGTTGGATGGAAACCTGGCTATTAAAACTGAAAAATGACTTACTTAGTCTGGCCAGGAAAGACTGCTATCCACCCTCTGCCACTAAGAAAACAATTAGTACACACACCCCAAAAGTCCCTTGGATTCCCTCTTGGCTAGACTGACTTACTTTTATGGTGAGGCTATAAAGATTGGGTTTCTTTATCTTTTTCTCCAACTTTGACTTGTTCCCTGTTTTTATTGTGTCCAGACTGCCCCATGTCAGACTGGACTGAGTCTGATGCAGTGTTTTCACCAGCCACCAGGGGACAGCAGCGCTCACATCTGGACACCCAGAGCAGAACCCGCACACCGGAACACTTTCATGGTGAGGCCACATCATAATGCTGTGTGTGTGTCTGTGTTTTGTGTGTGTGTGTGAGCGTGCAAGATGAGATCTAAGTAAAAAAATATTTTCTCTTCCACTGTTGTGAGAAGCCGTTCCAGTACTCTGCACATGGCACCCCCTGTGAGAAGCAGCAGGGACAGAAGGAACTCTATACAGGGAACGGGAGTGGCTGCTCCTGGCTGCTACTGTCCACAGGGCTTGCTGCAGCAGAATAGGACCTGTGCGCTCCTCCAACACGCCACCTCAGGGACACCTGTCTCTGTGATCACCCCACAGGTATATGGTCACTATAGGCCCGAGGCACCTGGTGAGTGACTTCACACTTTTATCAAGTGAAGGAGAACCAAGACATTGTCAATATGGCACCCACAGTATCATAATATACACAGATAGACAGAATAGTAAGATTACCTTATAAAGTCTGCATAGCTCAATGTCTCTGAGATGATTTTAGATATAAGTGAATTATGACTATATTTGTATTGAAACGTCTCCTGGTTTCAAAGATGTGACTTTGTACGGATCTTAGACCACAAGTTTGACATAAGTTTAATTTGGACCAACACTGCCCCATCCCTTCGCCCTCTCTCTCCACCGTCTTCGTACGTGTACATTAGTACGCAGTAAATTGCCGCGTGCCGCTCCGGCCGCCCAGAGTGGCTCGCGTGTGTCTGTGCTGGCAGCATATAGCAGTATGCTCGATTGTACGTCAAGAATTCTGCATTGCAAGTTTGTATGAAGGTCTGGTTATTAAATGGGAACATAGTTTAATCCATTGTCAATATCATGAATTTATTCACAGGTTAATAGTAATATGATCTAAACCGCTCTGGTGGCAAACACACTTCGCTGCCCTGTTTTCAATCATTCACATGGCTGGGAGAACCTATTCAAGTAAGTAAATACACTTAGAAAATGTAAAAAAGGTATTATTAGCTAACTAGCTACGGTGCAGGCTAACTCAAATGAGCTACTAACGTAGTTAGCTAGCTATCTAGCCAACTGTACATACTGTATAGCTAGCTAGCTAAGTGAATTAAATATCTCCAGATACCTACTTCATATTAACTAGCTATCTTGATGCTTCATTGTAAAGTAGGCTATTCTGGATAGGGCAGCTACTTTTGTGTAGTTCCTGTCCCTAGAAGTGACGATGGAGATAATAGTAACATAATATTCAGTGCCGTGTAATTTGAGTATAATGAAGTCTATTTCTTATGAGATTTTCTGTCCGTCTGATACAGAGAGCTGTGAAAGTCTGCAGATGAAGAGGTCCCAGTGAAGAGCAGTGGTTCTCAGTCCTGGTCCTGGGGACTCAAAGGGGTGCACATTTTAGTTTTTGCCTTAGCACTACACAGCTGATTCAAATGATCAACTCATCATCAAGCTTCAAGTGGTATTCATGTATTAATTAATTTGTGATGCCATCCTTGATCCTTGTTATAATCCTGCTATTGTGACATGCTACACATGCACATGTGTGTGCCCACCCCAATGTTATCATTACTTCTTCCTAAGGGATATTGTACTTTAGTAATCCACCATGACCTGGTGATGTAAAAGTCTAATAATGACATTCTCTTCCATATTCCTACAGATACCTTGTAACTGGAGAGTCCTTCAAAACGATTGCCTACAGTTACCGTGTAGGGCACTGCAAGGTTGGGTGACCAGGGTCATCTGGGACTGCCTCCTGAGGGAATTCAGGCATGTGAAGGCTGCCTGTGTCCTGCATAACTTCATGAGGATGGACATGAGGACCAGGAGGGGATCTGCAGCTCGCCGCCGTTTACCAGAGGAGAAGTCTGCTGCTCTACAGGATGTTTCAAGGATGGGGTCCAACAACACAGCAAGGGAGGTAATCCATGTGCAGGAGATCTTTACCTTCTACTTCTTCGAAGAGGGTGCTGTTTCCTGGCAACACCATAGACTACACTATGCACAACCAAAGATTATTTTAAGAGCCATCCACATTGCAATAAGAGTATTGTTCCATTTACTTATCTATGTCAACTGCAGTTATTCAATTCACAGTTTCTTCTACTTGTCAGTTGAGGGTGCTGTTCAGGTAAGGGTGATGCCTGTACAAAAACAAAACAGGCTCTTTTAAGAGTCACCCATATTGAAAACATTAAGAACAGTTAGACACCCTATAACCCACACCTCCACACTCATGTATCAATCTGATTGATGGATTGTGTTGCGCAATAAGCAGGCTCAGGTGTACAACTGTGGCTCCTTCCACCGTCATAGAATAGGCAAGAGGGCCAACCATGGAGAATATTAAAACTTATTTGGGATAGGGGGCAGTATTTTCACGTTCTGATGAAAAGCGTGTCCAAAGTAAACTGCCTGCTACTCAGGCCCAGAAGCTAAGATATGCATATTATTAGATTTGGATAGAAAAAACTCTGGCGTTTCTAAAACTGCTTGAATCATGTCTGTGAGTATAACAGAACTTATTTGGCAGGCGAAACCCAGAGGACAAACATTACGATTTTTTTTTTGAGGTCACTCTCTTTTCAATGGGAATCCAGATTTCTAAAGGGCTTTCTTGTCTTTAGAAATTGGTTGAGGTTTTTCCTTTGAGAAATGAAGAAGTAGCACTGTTCAGAACGAGGCTCGAGGAAAGTGTACTGTTTGATAGAGGCGCGTGACCTGAAAAGCACGCTCTACCTTGTTTTCCTCCGGCATTGAACACAGTTAATTCCGTCTTAAATTTTATCGATTATTTACGTTAAAAAATACCAACATTTGTATTAGGAAAGTAGTTTGAAATGTTTGGACAAAGCTTACAGGTAACTTATGAGAAATTTTGTAGTCATGTTGCGCGAGTTGGAACCAATGTTTTTCTGGATCAAACGCACCAAATAAATTGACATTTTGGATATATATCGACGGAATTAATCGAACAAAAGGACCATTTGTGATGTTTATGTGTAACGGCTTTCTTCCTGGGATGAAGGAGAGGACCAAAATGCAGCGCAGTTAGTGTTCAACATGTATAATTTAACGAACAGTGAACACTAACAACAATACAAAACAACAAACGTGAAAACCGAGACAGTCCTATCTGGTGCAGAACACAAACACACAGACAGGAAACAACCACCCACAATCCCCAACACAAAACAAGCCACCTATATATGATTCTCAATCAGAGACAACGATTGACAGCTGCCTCTGATTGAGAACCATATTAGGCTGAACACAGAAACAGACAAACTAGACACACAACATAGAATGCCCACCCCAACTCACGCCCTGATCATACTGAACAAATACAAATACTGCCTAAATCCTCTAGGTTATATCTGCTGTTTCGGTGAACCCCTCCAACATCTGAACTGGCTGAGACATAGAGGGCACAGCTTAATCAGAGGTGAGTGGTTACTTGCTCGGGTCAACAGGAAGTATTATTAAAGATATGCTTTAGATTGAAATACAGATGGAGATGTAGTAGTCCCAGAGTTAATGATCCAAGGTCAGTTTTGCATTTCACCCCCTGATGATTATGATGACTGAGAGTGTTAGCATGATTAAGCCTTGTTTAAAAAACAATCTATATCTCTCTATCCATCTGTCTCTCGTCTGCAGGTATGTTTTGATGTGAGAGAGGACCCGGGTCTCACTAGTCAGGCATGGTCAGTACAGTTAGGGATGGTCAGTACAGTTAGGGATAGTCAGTACGGATAGGGATGGTCAGTATGGTTAGGGATGGTCAGTACAGTCAGGCATGGTCAGTACAGTCAGGCATGGTCAGTACAGTTAGGGATGGTCAGTATGGTCAGGGATGGTCAGTACAGTCAGGGATGGTCAGTACAGTCAGGGATGGTCAGTACGGATAGGGATGGTCAGTACAGTCAGGCATGGTCAGTACAGTCAGGCATGGTCAGTACAGTCAGGCATGGTCAGTACAGATAGGGAGGGTCAGTACAGTCAGGGATGGTCAGTACAGTTAGGGTTGGTCAGTACGGATAGGGTTGGTCAGTACGGATAGGGTTGGTCAGTACGGATAGGGTTGGTCAGTACGGATAGGGATGGTCAGAACGGATAGGGATGGTCAGTACGGTCAGGGATGGTCAGTACGGTCAGGGATGGTCAGTACGGATAGGGATGGTCAGTACGGATAGGGTTGGTCAGTACGGATAGGGATGGTCAGTACAGATAGGGATGGTCAGTACAGTTAGGGATGGTCAGTACGGATAGGGATGGTCAGTACGGATAGGGATGGTCAGTGCGGATAGGGTTGGTCAGTACGGTAACCGTGACAATGTGCTTATTACTGTGTAACACACGGTTCAAAAAGATCTGAAGGCCTTGTCATTGTTACTTGATAGTTGTTATGTAGTTACCAGGTAAAAAGATGATTGTAAACTAATCTAATTTAAATCTGATCGTCTTTCTTAATTAGGTGCTGTGCAACAGATAATGTGTCCCTCATCGTTTGTGTCCCTGCTCTCCTCACTCCCTCTCGGGGACCCTGAACATGACCCCTGGATGACCCCAACGAAGAGGTGGCCCCTGGGATGGTCCTAGGACATGTCTGCAACACATGCTAGTCAACACTTCCATCAGTAGCCATTATAAGTTACTTACTAAATGCTTATGGGAGATCTTCAAAAATGTGTAGATTTTGTTTTAAAGATATACAATCATATTCCAGATTTAGAGCTAGCCTATTACATTTGTTAGGAAGTCATAGCTCTTGATTGACAGATGTACATGACCTCCACCTCACATCCTGTACAGTATATAACACCTAATGACCATGTTTACATGCGCACAGTATTCCATACAGTTGCTCCAGTGGTGTAAAGTACTTAAGTGAAAAAAACGTTACTTTCATTTAAAAAAAAGTAACCTTTATTTAACTAGGCAAGTCACAAATTCTTATTTACAATGACGGCCTATCCCGGCCAAACCATAACCCGGATGACGCTGGGCCAGTTGTGCGCCGCCTTATGGGACTCCCAATCACAGCCACTTGTGATACAGCCTGGGATCAAACCAGGGTCTGTAGTGAAGCCTCTAGCACTGAGATGCAGTGCCTTAGAGTGCTGCACCACTCGGGAGCCCCATTTTTGACAACTTTTACTTCACTATATTCCTAAAGAAAATGTCTGAGTGTTGGAGTGTTCCCCTGGCTATCTGTAAATTATGTCTGAGTGTTGGAGTGTTCCCCTGGCTATCTGTAAATTATGTCTGAGTGTTGGAGTGTTCCCCTGGCTATCTGTAAATTATGTGTGAGTGTTGGAGTGTTCCCCTGGCTCTCTGTAAATGATGTGTGAGTGTTCCCCTGGCTATCTGTAAATAATGTCTGAGTGTTGGAGTGTTCCCCTGGCTATCTGTAAATTATGTCTGAGTGTTGGAGTGTTCCCATGGCTATCTGTAAATTATGTCTGAGTGTTGGAGTGTTCCCCTGGCTCTCTGTAAATGATGTGTGAGTGTTCCCCTGGCTATCTGTAAATTATGTCTGAGTGTTGGAGTGTTCCCCTGGCTATCTGTAAATTATGTCTGAGTGTTGGAGTGTTCCCCTGGCTCTCTGTAAATTATGTCTGAGTGTTGGAGTGTTCCCCTGGCTCTCTGTAAATGATGTCTGAGTGTTGGAGTGTTCCCCTGGCTATCTGTAAATTATGTCTGTGTAACGTTCCTGACCTATTTTTATGTTATTTTGATTATGTTTAGTTGGTCAGGGCGTGAGTTGGGGTGGGCATTGTATGTTGTGTGTGTTTGGTTAGTCCATGGGTGTTGTATGTGTATGGGATAGTGTTTGTTAGGTTGTCTAGTTATGTCTATGGCTGCCTAGATTGGGTCTCAATCAGAGACAGCTGTCATTCATTTGTCTCTGATTGGGAGCCAGATTTAAGGTAGCCATAGGCAGTAGGCTTTTGTGGGTGTTTGTTCCTGTGTCCACACAGGACAGTTGAAGGTTAGTCACGTTTGTTGTTTTGTAGTTTTTGTAGTGTCTTGTTTTGCTGTGTTCATTAAAAGATGGCTTATTTCCCTCAATCCGCATCTTGGTCCTATCCATGCTCCTCCTCGTTTGAGGAGGAGAACAACATTGACTACCTTTACAGAAACACCCACCACAACAGGACCAAGCGGATTGAGGAGAGAGAAAAGGAACTACAGCAATGGGGAAAAGAGGAATGGACTTGGGAGGAGATTCTGGACGGAGAAGGACCCTGGGCAGAGCCAGAGGAGTGTCGCCGCCCAAAAGCGGAGCTGGAGGCAGCAAAGGCGGAGAGGAGGTTTTATGAGGCAAAAGCAAGGCAGAGCGGCTGGAAGCCCGAGAGGCTCACCCAAAAATTTCTTGGGGGGGGGGGCTAAAGGGGAGTGTGGTGAAGCCGGGTTGGATACCTGAGCCAACTCCCCGGGCTTGCCGTGGAGTAAGAGGGCGTCGTACTGGTCAGACACCGTGTTATGCGGTAAAGCGCACGGTGTCCCCAGTACGCGTGCTTAGCCCAGTGCGGGCTATTCCACCTTGCCGCACTGGGAGGGCTAGGCTGGGCATCGAGCCGGATGCCATGAAGCCGGCCCAACGTATCTGGCCTCCAGTACGTCTCCTCGGGCCGGCGTACATGGCACCAGCCTTACAGGTGGTGTCCCCGGTTCGCCTGCATAGCCCAGTGCGGGCTATTCCACCTCGCCGCACTGGCAGGGCTACGGGGACCATTCAACCTGGTAGGGTTGGGGAGGCTCGGTGCTCAAGAGCACGTGTCCTCCTTCACGGTCCGGTATATCCGGCGCCACCTTCCCACCCCAGCTCAGTACCACCAGTGCCTACACCACGCACCAGGCTTCCAGTGGATCTCCAGAGCCCTGTTCCTCCTCCACGTACTCTCCCTATGGTGCGTGTCTCCAGCCCAGTGCCTCCAGTTCCGGCACCACGCACCAAGCCTCCTGTGCGTCTCCAGAGCCCTGGACGCACTGTTCCTTCTCCCCGCACTCGCCCTGAGGTGCGTGCCCTCAGCCCGGTACCTCCAGTTCCGGTACCACGCACCAGGCCTAGAGTGCGCCACGAGAGTCCAGTGTGCCCTGTTCCTGTTCCCTGCACTCGCCCTGAGGTGCGTGCCCTCAGCCCGGTACCTCCAGTTCCGGTACCACGCACCAGGCCTATAGTGCGTCTCAGCCGGCCAGAGTCTGCCGTCTGCCCAGCGGTGCCTGAACGGCCCGTCTGCCCAGCTCCGTCTGAGCCATCTGTCTGCCCAGCGCCGTCTGAGCCATCTGTCTGCCCAGCGCCGTCTGAGCCATCTGTCTGCCCAGCGCCGTCTGAGCCATCTGTCTGCCCAGCGCCGTCTGAGCCATCTGTCTGCCCAGCGCCGTCTGAGCCATCTGTCTGCCACGAGCCATTAGAGCCGCCCGTCTGTCCCGAGCCAGTAGAGCCGTCCGTCAGTCAGGAGCCGCTAGAGCCGTCCGTCAGTCAGGAGCTGCCAGAGACGCCCGCCAGTCAGGAGCTGCCAGAGACGCCCGCCAGTCAGGAGCTGCCAGAGACGCCCGCCAGTCAGGAGCTGCCAGAGACGCCCGCCAGTCAGGAGCTGCCAGAGACGCCCGCCAGTCAGGAGCTGCCAGAGACGCCCGCCAGTCAGGAGCTGCCAGAGACGCCCGCCAGTCAGGAGCTGCCAGAGACGCCCGACAGTCCGGAGCTGCCCTACAGTCCGGAGCTGCCCTACAGTCCGGAGCTGCCCTACAGTCCGGAGCTGCCCTACAGTCCGGAGCTGCCACTCAGCCCGGACCTGCCGGAGTCCCTCAGCCAGGACCTGCCGGAGTCCCTCAGCCAGGACCTGCCGGAGTCCCTCAGCCAGGACCTGCCGGAGTCCGTCAGCCAGGACCTGCCGGAGTCCCTCAGCCAGGACCTGCCGGAGTCCCTCAGCCAGGACCTGCCGCCCCTTATCCCGGTGCTGGTCCTTATCCCGGTGCTGCCCCTTATCCCGGTGCTGCCCCTTGTCCCGGTGCTGCCCCTTGTCCCGGTGCTGCCCCTTGTCCCGGTGCTGCCCCTTGTCCCGGTGCTGCCCCTTGTCCCGGTGCTGCCCCTTGTCCCGGTGCTGCCCCTTGTCCCGGTGCTGCCCCTTGTCCCGGTGCTGCCCCTTGTCCCGGTGCTGCCCCTTGTCCCGGTGCTGGTCGCTCATTTAGGTGGTGTTAGTGGGAGGGTGGTCATTGGGAGGGGGATAAAGAAGCGGGGATTGATTATGGTGGGGTGGGGACCTCGCCCTCAGCCTGAGCCACCACCGTGGTCAACTGCCCACCCAGACCCTCCCCTGGACTTTGTGCTGGTGCGCCCGGCGTTCGCACCTTGAGGGGGGGGTTCTGTAACGTTCCTGACCTATTTTTATGTTATTTTGATTATGTTTAGTTGGTCAGGGCGTGAGTTGGGGTGGGCATTGTATGTTGTGTGTGTTTGGTTAGTCCATGGGTGTTGTATGTGTATGGGATAGTGTTTGTTAGGTTGTCTAGTTATGTCTATGGCTGCCTAGATTGGGTCTCAATCAGAGACAGCTGTCATTCATTTGTCTCTGATTGGGAGCCAGATTTAAGGTAGCCATAGGCAGTAGGCTTTTGTGGGTGTTTGTTCCTGTGTCCACACAGGACAGTTGAAGGTTAGTCACGTTTGTTGTTTTGTAGTTTTTGTAGTGTCTTGTTTTGCTGTGTTTATTAAAAGATGGCTTATTTCCCTCAATCCGCATCTTGGTCCTATCCATGCTCCTCCTCGTTTGAGGAGGAGAACAACATTGACTACCTTTACAGTCTGAGTGTTGGAGTGTTCCCCTGGCTCTGTAAATGATGTCTGAGTGTTGGAGTGTTCCCCTGGCTATCTGTAAATTATGTCTGAGTGTTGGAGTGTTCCCCTGGCTATCTGTAAATTATGTCTGAGTGTTGGAGTGTTCCCCTGGCTATCTGTAAATTATGTCTGAGTGTTGGAGTGTTCCCCTGGCTATCTGTAAATGATGTCTGAGTGTTGGAGTGTTCCCCTGGCTCTCTGTAAATGATGTCTGAGTGTTGGAGTGTTCCCCTGGCTATCTGTAAATTATGTCTGAGTGTTGGAGTGTTCCCCTGGCTATCTGTAAATGATGTCTGAGTGTTGGAGTGTTCCCCTGGCTCTCTGTAAATGATGTCTGAGTGTTGGAGTGTTCCCCTGGCTATCTGTAAATTATGTCTGAGTGTTGGAGTGTTCCCCTGGCTATCTGTAAATTATGTCTGAGTGTTGGAGTGTTCCCCTGGCTATCTGTAAATTATGTCTGAGTGTTGGAGTGTTCCCCTGGCTCTCTGTAAATTATGTCTGAGTGTTGGAGTGTTCCCCTGGCTATCTGTAAATTATGTCTGAGTGTTGGAGTGTTCCCCTGGCTATCTGTAAATGATGTCTGAGTGTTGGAGTGTTCCCCTGGCTATCTGTAAATGATGTCTGAGTGTTGGAGTGTTCCCCTGGCTATCTGTAAATTATGTCTGAGTGTTGGAGTGTTCCCCTGGCTATCTGTAAATTATGTCTGAGTGTTGGAGTGTTCCCCTGGCTATCTGTAAATTATGTCTGAGTGTTGGAGTGTTCCCCTGGCTATCTGTAAATTATGTCTGAGTGTTGGAGTGTTCCCCTGGCTATCTGTAAATTATGTCTGAGTGTTGGAGTGTTCCCCTGGCTCTCTGTAAATTATGTCTGAGTGTTGGAGTGTTCCCCTGGCTATCTGTAAATTATGTCTGAGTGTTGGAGTGTTCCCCTGGCTATCTGTAAATGATGTCTGAGTGTTGGAGTGTTCCCCTGGCTATCTGTAAATGATGTCTGAGTGTTGGAGTGTTCCCCTGGCTATCTGTAAATTATGTCTGAGTGTTGGAGTGTTCCCCTGGCTATCTGTAAATTATGTCTGAGTGTTGGAGTGTTCCCCTGGCTATCTGTAAATTATGTCTGAGTGTTGGAGTGTTCCCCTGGCTATCTGTAAATTATGTCAGTGTTGGAGTGTTCCCCTGGCTATCTGTAAATTATGTCTGAGTGTTGGAGTGTTCCCCTGGCTATCTGTAAATTATGTCTGAGTGTTGGAGTGTTCCCCTGGCTATCTGTAAATGATGTCTGAGTGTTGGAGTGTTCCCCTGGCTATCTGTAAATGATGTCTGAGTGTTGGAGTGTTCCCCTGGCTATCTGTAAATGATGTCTGAGTGTTGGAGTGTTCCCCTGGCTATCTGTAAATGATGTCTGAGTGTTGGAGTGTTCCCCTGGCTATCTGTAAATGATGTCTGAGTGTTGGAGTGTTCCCCTGGCTCTCTGTAAATGATGTCTGAGTGTTGGAGTGTTCCCCTGGCTCTCTGTAAATGATGTCTGAGTGTTGGAGTGTTCCCCTGGCTCTCTGTAAATGATGTCTGAGTGTTGGAGTGTTCCCCTGGCTCTCTGTAAATGATGTCTGAGTGTTGGAGTGTTCCCCTGGCTCTCTGTAAATGATGTCTGAGTGTTGGAGTGTTCCCCTGGCTCTCTGTAAATGATGTCTGAGTGTTGGAGTGTTCCCCTGGCTCTCTGTAAATGATGTCTGAGTGTTGGAGTGTTCCCCTGGCTCTCTGTAAATGATGTCTGAGTGTTGGAGTGTTCCCCTGGCTATCTGTAAATTATGTCTGAGTGTTGGAGTGTTCCCCTGGCTCTCTGTAAATTATGTCTGAGTGTTGGAGTGTTCCCCTGGCTCTCTGTAAATTATGTCTGAGTGTTGGAGTGTTCCCCTGGCTATCTGTAAATTATGTCTGAGTGTTGGAGTGTTCCCCTGGCTATCTGTAAATTATGTCTGAGTGTTGGAGTGTTCCCCTGGCTATCTGTAAATTATGTCTGAGTGTTGGAGTGTTCCCCTGGCTCTCTGTAAATTATGTCTGAGTGTTGGAGTGTTCCCCTGGCTCTCTGTAAATTATGTCTGAGTGTTGGAGTGTTCCCCTGGCTATCTGTAAATTATGTCTGAGTGTTGGAGTGTTCCCCTGGCTCTCTGTAAATGATGTGTGAGTGTTCCCCTGGCTATCTGTAAATTATGTCTGAGTGTTGGAGTGTTCCCCTGGCTATCTGTAAATTATGTCTGAGTGTTGGAGTGTTCCCCTGGCTATCTGTAAATTATGTCTGAGTGTTGGAGTGTTCCCCTGGCTATCTGTAAATTATGTCTGAGTGTTGGAGTGTTCCCCTGGCTCTCTGTAAATGATGTGTGAGTGTTCCCCTGGCTATCTGTAAATTATGTCTGAGTGTTGGAGTGTTCCCCTGGCTATCTGTAAATTATGTCTGAGTGTTGGAGTGTTCCCCTGGCTATCTGTAAATTATGTCTGAGTGTTGGAGTGTTCCCCTGGCTATCTGTAAATTATGTCTGAGTGTTGGAGTGTTCCCCTGGCTATCTGTAAATTATGTCTGAGTGTTGGAGTGTTCCCCTGGCTATCTGTAAATTATGTGTGAGTGTTGGAGTGTTCCCCTGGCTCTCTGTAAATGATGTGTGAGTGTTCCCCTGGCTATCTGTAAATTATGTCTGAGTGTTGGAGTGTTCCCCTGGCTATCTGTAAATTATGTCTGAGTGTTGGAGTGTTCCCCTGGCTATCTGTAAATTATGTCTGAGTGTTGGAGTGTTCCCCTGGCTATCTGTAAATTATGTCTGAGTGTTGGAGTGTTCCCCTGGCTCTCTGTAAATTATGTCTGAGTGTTGGAGTGTTCCCCTGGCTCTCTGTAAATTATGTCTGAGTGTTGGAGTGTTCCCCTGGCTCTCTGTAAATTATGTCTGAGTGTTGGAGTGTTCCCCTGGCTATCTGTAAATTATGTGTGAGTGTTGGAGTGTTCCCCTGGCTATCTGTAAATTATGTGTGAGTGTTGGAGTGTTCCCCTGGCTCTATGTAAATTATGTCTGAGTGTTGGAGTGTTCCCCTGGCTATCTGTAAATGATGTCTGAGTGTTGGAGTGTTCCCCTGGCTATCTGTAAATGATGTCTGAGTGTTGGAGTGTTCCCCTGGCTATCTGTAAATTATGTCTGAGTGTTGGAGTGTTCCCCTGGCTATCTGTAAATTATGTCTGAGTGTTGGAGTGTTCCCCTGGCTATCTGTAAATTATGTCTGAGTGTTGGAGTGTTCCCCTGGCTATCTGTAAATTATGTCTGAGTGTTGGAGTGTTCCCCTGGCTATCTGTAAATTATGTCTGAGTGTTGGAGTGTTCCCCTGGCTATCTGTAAATTATGTCTGAGTGTTGGAGTGTTCCCCTGGCTATCTGTAAATTATGTCTGAGTGTTGGAGTGTTCCCCTGGCTATCTGTAAATTATGTTGGAGTGTTCCCCTGGCTATCTGTAAATGATGTCTGAGTGTTGGAGTGTTCCCCTGGCTCTCTGTAAATGATGTCTGAGTGTTGGAGTGTTCCCCTGGCTCTCTGGAAATTATGTCTGAGTGTTGGAGTGTTCCCCTGGCTCTCTGTAAATTATGTCTGAGTGTTGGAGTGTTCCCCTGGCTCTCTGTAATGATGTCTGAGTGTTGGAGTGTTCCCCTGGCTCTGTAATGATGTCTGAGTGTTGGAGTGTTCCCCTGGCTATCTGTAAATGATGTCTGAGTGTTGGAGTGTTCCCCTGGCTATCTGGAAATGATGTCTGAGTGTTGGAGTGTTCCCCTGGCTATCTGTAAATTATGTCTGAGTGTTGGAGTGTTCCCCTGGCTATCTGTAAATTATGTCTGAGTGTTGGAGTGTTCCCCTGGCTATCTGTAAATTATGTTGGAGTGTTCCCCTGGCTATCTGTAAATGATGTCTGAGTGTTGGAGTGTTCCCCTGGCTCTCTGTAAATGATGTCTGAGTGTTGGAGTGTTCCCCTGGCTCTCTGTAAATGATGTCTGAGTGTTGGAGTGTTCCCCTGGCTATCTGGAAATTATGTCTGAGTGTTGGAGTGTTCCCCTGGCTATCTGTAAATGATGTCTGAGTGTTGGAGTGTTCCCCTGGCTATCTGTAAATGATGTCTGAGTGTTGGAGTGTTCCCCTGGCTATCTGTAAATGATGTCTGAGTGTTGGAGTGTTCCCCTGGCTCTCTGTAAATGATGTCTGAGTGTTGGAGTGTTCCCCTGGCTCTCTGTAAATGATGTCTGAGTGTTGGAGTGTTCCCCTGGCTCTCTGTAAATGATGTCTGAGTGTTGGAGTGTTCCCCTGGCTCTCTGTAAATGATGTGTGAGTGTTGGAGTGTTCCCCTGGCTCTCTGTAAATGATGTGTGAGTGTTGGAGTGTTCCCCTGGCTCTCTGTAAATGATGTCTGAGTGTTGGAGTGTTCCCCTGGCTCTCTGTAAATGATGTCTGAGTGTTGGAGTGTTCCCCTGGCTCTCTGTAAATGATGTCTGAGTGTTGGAGTGTTCCCCTGGCTCTCTGTAAATGATGTCTGAGTGTTGGAGTGTTCCCCTGGCTCTCTGTAAATGATGTCTGAGTGTTGGAGTGTTCCCCTGGCTCTCTGTAAATGATGTCTGAGTGTTGGAGTGTTCCCCTGGCTCTCTGTAAATGATGTCTGAGTGTTGGAGTGTTCCCCTGGCTCTCTGTAAATGATGTCTGAGTGTTGGAGTGTTCCCCTGGCTCTCTGTAAATTATGTCTGAGTGTTGGAGTGTTCCCCTGGCTCTCTGTAAATTATGTCTGAGTGTTGGAGTGTTCCCCTGGCTCTCTGTAAATGATGTCTGAGTGTTGGAGTGTTCCCCTGGCTCTCTGTAAATGATGTCTGAGTGTTGGAGTGTTCCCCTGGCTCTCTGTAAATGATGTCTGAGTGTTGGAGTGTTCCCCTGGCTCTCTGTAAATGATGTCTGAGTGTTGGAGTGTTCCCCTGGCTCTCTGTAAATGATGTCTGAGTGTTGGAGTGTTCCCCTGGCTCTCTGTAAATGATGTCTGAGTGTTGGAGTGTTCCCCTGGCTCTCTGTAAATGATGTCTGAGTGTTGGAGTGTTCCCCTGGCTCTCTGTAAATGATGTCTGAGTGTTGGAGTGTTCCCCTGGCTCTCTGTAAATGATGTCTGAGTGTTGGAGTGTTCCCCTGGCTCTCTGTAAATTATGTCTGAGTGTTGGAGTGTTCCCCTGGCTCTCTGTAAATTATGTCTGAGTGTTGGAGTGTTCCCCTGGCTCTCTGTAAATGATGTCTGAGTGTTGGAGTGTTCCCCTGGCTCTCTGTAAATGATGTTGGAGTGTTGGAGTGTTCCCCTGGCTCTCTGTAAATGATGTCGGAGTGTTGGAGTGTTCCCCTGGCTATCTGTAAATGATGTCTGAGTGTTGGAGTGTTCCCCTGGCTCTCTATAAATGATGTCTGAGTGTTGGAGTGTTCCCCTGGCTCTCTGTAAATTATGTCTGAGTGTTGGAGTGTTCCCCTGGCTATCTGTAATGATGTTGGAGTGTTCCCCTGGCTCTCTGTAAATGATGTCTGAGTGTTGGAGTGTTCCCCTGGCTATCTGTAAATGATGTCTGAGTGTTGGAGTGTTCCCCTGACTCTCTGTAAATTATGTCTGAGTGTTGGAGTGTTCCCCTGGCTCTCTGTAAATGATGTCTGAGTGTTGGAGTGTTCCCCTGGCTATCTGTAAATGATGTCTGAGTGTTGGAGTGTTCCCCTGGCTCTCTGTAAATGATGTCTGAGTGTTGGAGTGTTCCCCTGGCTCTCTGTAAATTATGTCTGAGTGTTGGAGTGTTCCCCTGGCTCTCTGTAAATGATGTCTGAGTGTTGGAGTGTTCCCCTGGCTCTCTGTAAATGATGTCTGAGTGTTGGAGTGTTCCCCTGGCTATCTGTAAATGATGTCTGAGTGTTGGAGTGTTCCCCTGGCTATCTGTAAATGATGTCTGAGTGTTGGAGTGTTCCCCTGGCTATCTGTAAATGATGTCTGAGTGTTGGAGTGTTCCCCTGGCTATCTGTAAATTATGTCTGAGTGTTGGAGTGTTCCCCTGGCTCTCTGTAAATGATGTCTGAGTGTTGGAGTGTTCCCCTGGCTATCTGTAAATGATGTCTGAGTGTTGGAGTGTTCCCCTGGCTCTCTGTAAATGATGTTGGAGTGTTCCCCTGGCTCTCTGTAAATGATGTTGGAGTGTTCCCCTGGCTCTCTGTAAATTATGTCTGAGTGTTGGAGTGTCCCCTGGCTCTCTGTAAATGATGTCTGAGTGTTGGAGTGTTCCCCTGGCTCTCTGTAAATGATGTCTGAGTGTTGGAGTGTCCCCTGGCTCTCTGTAAATGATGTCTGAGTGTTGGAGTGTTCCCCTGGCTCTCTGTAAATGATGTCTGAGTGTTGGAGTGTCCCCTGGCTATCTGTAAATGATGTCTGAGTGTTGGAGTGTTCCCCTGGCTCTCTGTAAATGATGTCTGAGTGTTGGAGTGTTCCCCTGGCTATCTGTAATGATGTCTGAGTGTTGGAGTGTTCCCCTGGCTCTCTGTAAATGATGTCTGAGTGTTGGAGTGTTCCCCTGCCTCTCTGTAAATGATGTCTGAGTGTTGGAGTGTTCCCCTGGCTATCTGTAAATGATGTCTGAGTGTTGGAGTGTTCCCCTGGCTATCTGTAAATGATGTCTGAGTGTTGGAGTGTTCCCCTGGCTATCTGTAAATGATGTCTGAGTGTTGGAGTGTTCCCCTGGCTATCTGTAAATGATGTCTGAGTGTTGGAGTGTTCCCCTGGCTATCTGTAAATGATGTGTGAGTGTTGGAGTGTTCCCCTGGCTCTCTGTAAATGATGTGTGAGTGTT
This sequence comes from Salvelinus fontinalis, assembly GCF_029448725.1. NCBI lineage: Eukaryota > Metazoa > Chordata > Actinopteri > Salmoniformes > Salmonidae > Salvelinus > Salvelinus fontinalis. The sequence goes on from NC_074689.1 coordinate 24,620,359, forward strand.
GGAGTGTTCCCCTGGCTCTCTGTAAATGATGTCTGAGTGTTGGAGTGTTCCCCTGGCTCTCTGTAAATGATGTCTGAGTGTTGGAGTGTTCCCCTGGCTCTCTGTAAATGATGTCTGAGTGTTGGAGTGTTCCCCTGGCTATCTGTAAATGATGTCTGAGTGTTGGAGTGTTCCCCTGGCTCTCTGTAAATGATGTCTGAGTGTTGGAGTGTTCCCCTGGCTCTCTGTAAATGATGTCTGAGTGTTGGAGTGTTCCCCTGGCTCTCTGTAAATGATGTCTGAGTGTTGGAGTGTCCCCTGGCTCTCTGTAATGATGTCTGAGTGTTGGAGTGTTCCCCTGGCTATCTGTAAATGATGTCTGAGTGTTGGAGTGTTCCCCTGGCTCTCTGTAAATGATGTCTGAGTGTTGGAGTGTTCCCCTGGCTCTCTGTAAATGATGTCTGAGTGTTGGAGTGTTCCCCTGGCTCTCTGTAAATGATGTCTGAGTGTTGGAGTGTTCCCCTGGCTCTCTGTAAATGATGTCTGAGTGTTGGAGTGTTCCCCTGGCTCTCTGTAATGATGTCTGAGTGTTGGAGTGTTCCCTGGCTCTCTGTAATGATGTCTGAGTGTTGGAGTGTTCCCCTGGCTATCTGTAATGATGTCTGAGTGTTGGAGTGTCCCCTGGCTCTCTGTAATGATGTCTGAGTGTTGGAGTGTTCCCCTGGCTCTCTGTAATGATGTCTGAGTGTTGGAGTGTCCCCTGGCTCTCTGTAATGATGTCTGAGTGTTGGAATGTTCCCCTGGCTCTCTGTAATGATGTCTGAGTGTTGGAGTGTCCCCTGGCTCTCTGTAATGATGTCTGAGTGTTGGAATGTTCCCCTGGCTCTCTGTAATGATGTCTGAGTGTTGGAGTGTTCCCCTGGCTCTCTGTAATGATGTCTGAGTGTTGGAGTGTTCCCCTGGCTCTCTGTAATGATGTCTGAGTGTTGGAATGTTCCCCTGGCTATCTGTAAATGATGTCTGAGTGTTGGAATGTTCCCCTGGCTCTCTGTAAATGATGTCTGAGTGTTGGAGTGTTCCCCTGGCTATCTGTAAATGATGTCTGAGTGTTGGAATGTTCCCCTGGCTATCTGTAAATGATGTCTGAGTGTTGGAGTGTTCCCCTGGCTCTCTGTAAATGATGTCTGAGTGTTGGAGTGTTCCCCTGGCTCTCTGTAATGATGTCTGAGTGTTGGAGTGTCCCCTGGCTCTCTGTAATGATGTCTGAGTGTTGGAATGTTCCCCTGGCTCTCTGTAATGATGTCTGAGTGTTGGAATGTTCCCCTGGCTCTCTGTAATGATGTCTGAGTGTTGGAGTGTCCCCTGGCTCTCTGTAATGATGTCTGAGTGTTGGAGTGTTCCCCTGGCTCTCTGTAAATGATGTCTGAGTGTTGGAGTGTTCCCCTGGCTATCTGTAAATGATGTCTGAGTGTTGGAGTGTTCCCCTGGCTCTCTGTAAATGATGTCTGAGTGTTGGAGTGTTCCCCTGGCTCTCTGTAATGATGTCTGAGTGTTGGAGTGTTCCCTGGCTATCTGTAAATGATGTCTGAGTGTTGGAGTGTTCCCCTGGCTCTCTGTAAATGATGTCTGAGTGTTGGAGTGTCCCCTGGCTCTCTGTAAATGATGTCTGAGTGTTGGAGTGTTCCCCTGGCTCTCTGTAAATGATGTCTGAGTGTTGGAGTGTCCCCTGGCTCTCTGTAAATGATGTCTGAGTGTTGGAGTGTTCCCCTGGCTATCTGTAATGATGTCTGAGTGTTGGAGTGTTCCCCTGGCTCTCTGTAAATGATGTCTGAGTGTTGGAGTGTTCCCCTGCCTCTCTGTAAATGATGTCTGAGTGTTGGAGTGTTCCCCTGGCTATCTGTAAATGATGTCTGAGTGTTGGAGTGTTCCCCTGGCTATCTGTAAATGATGTCTGAGTGTTGGAGTGTTCCCCTGGCTATCTGTAAATGATGTCTGAGTGTTGGAGTGTTCCCCTGGCTATCTGTAAATTATGTGTGAGTGTTGGAGTGTTCCCCTGGCTCTCTGTAAATGATGTGTGAGTGTTGGAGTGTTCCCCTGGCTCTCTGTAAATGATGTCTGAGTGTTGGAGTGTTCCCCTGGCTCTCTGTAAATGATGTCTGAGTGTTGGAGTGTTCCCCTGGCTCTCTGTAAATGATGTCTGAGTGTTGGAGTGTTCCCCTGGCTCTCTGTAAATGATGTCTGAGTGTTGGAGTGTTCCCCTGGCTCTCTGTAAATGATGTCTGAGTGTTGGAGTGTTCCCCTGGCTCTCTGTAAATGATGTCTGAGTGTTGGAGTGTCCCCTGGCTCTCTGTAAATGATGTCTGAGTGTTGGAGTGTTCCCCTGGCTCTCTGTAAATGATGTCTGAGTGTTGGAGTGTCCCCTGGCTCTCTGTAAATGATGTCTGAGTGTTGGAGTGTTCCCCTGGCTCTCTGTAAATGATGTCTGAGTGTTGGAGTGTCCCCTGGCTATCTGTAAATGATGTCTGAGTGTTGGAGTGTTCCCCTGGCTCTCTGTAATGATGTTGGAGTGTCCCCTGGCTCTCTGTAAATGATGTCTGAGTGTTGGAGTGTTCCCCTGGCTCTCTGTAATGATGTCTGAGTGTTGGAGTGTTCCCCTGGATATCTGTAAATGATGTCTGAGTGTTGGAGTGTTCCCCTGGCTCTCTGTAAATGATGTCTGAGTGTTGGAGTGTTCCCCTGGCTATCTGTAATGATGTCTGAGTGTTGGAGTGTTCCCCTGGCTATCTGTAAATGATGTCTGAGTGTTGGAGTGTTCCCTGGCTCTCTGTAAATGATGTCTGAGTGTTGGAGTGTTCCCCTGGCTCTCTGTAATGATGTCTGAGTGTTGGAGTGTTCCCTGGCTCTCTGTAATGATGTCTGAGTGTTGGAGTGTCCCCTGGCTCTCTGTAATGATGTCTGAGTGTTGGAGTGTTCCCCTGGCTATCTGTAATGATGTCTGAGTGTTGGAGTGTTCCCCTGGCTCTCTGTAATGATGTCTGAGTGTTGGAGTGTCCCCTGGCTCTCTGTAATGATGTCTGAGTGTTGGAGTGTCCCCTGGCTCTCTGTAATGATGTCTGAGTGTTGGAATGTTCCCCTGGCTCTCTGTAATGATGTCTGAGTGTTGGAGTGTCCCCTGGCTCTCTGTAATGATGTCTGAGTGTTGGAATGTTCCCCTGGCTCTCTGTAATGATGTCTGAGTGTTGGAGTGTTCCCCTGGCTCTCTGTAATGATGTCTGAGTGTTGGAATGTTCCCCTGGCTATCTGTAATGATGTCTGAGTGTTGGAATGTTCCCCTGGCTATCTGTAAATGATGTCTGAGTGTTGGAGTGTTCCCCTGGCTCTCTGTAATGATGTCTGAGTGTTGGAATGTTCCCCTGGCTATCTGTAAATGATGTCTGAGTGTTGGAATGTTCCCCTGGCTATCTGTAAATGATGTCTGAGTGTTGGAGTGTTCCCCTGGCTCTCTGTAAATGATGTCTGAGTGTTGGAGTGTCCCCTGGCTCTCTGTAATGATGTCTGAGTGTTGGAATGTTCCCCTGGCTCTCTGTAATGATGTCTGAGTGTTGGAGTGTCCCCTGGCTCTCTGTAATGATGTCTGAGTGTTGGAGTGTTCCCCTGGCTCTCTGTAAATGATGTCTGAGTGTTGGAGTGTTCCCCTGGCTATCTGTAAATGATGTCTGAGTGTTGGAGTGTTCCCCTGGCTCTCTGTAAATGATGTCTGAGTGTTGGAGTGTTCCCCTGGCTCTCTGTAATGATGTCTGAGTGTTGGAGTGTTCCCCTGGCTCTCTGTAATGATGTCTGAGTGTTGGAGTGTTCCCTGGCTATCTGTAAATGATGTCTGAGTGTTGGAGTGTTCCCCTGGCTATCTGTAAATGATGTCTGAGTGTTGGAGTGTCCCCTGGCTCTCTGTAAATGATGTCTGAGTGTTGGAGTGTTCCCCTGGCTCTCTGTAAATGATGTCTGAGTGTTGGAGTTTCCCCTGGCTCTCTGTAAATGATATCTGAGTGTTGGAGTGTTCCCTGGCTCTCTGTAAATTATGTCTGAGTGTTGGAGTGTTCCCCTGGCTATCTGTAATGATGTCTGAGTGTTGGAGTGTTCCCCTGGCTATCTGTAAATGATGTCTGAGTGTTGGAGTGTCCCCTGGCTCTCTGTAAATGATGTCTGAGTGTTGGAGTGTTCCCCTGGCTCTCTGTAAATGATGTCTGAGTGTTGGAGTGTCCCCTGGCTCTCTGTAAATGATGTCTGAGTGTTGGAGTGTCCCCTGGCTCTCTGTAAATGATGTCTGAGTGTTGGAGTGTTCCCTGGCTCTCTGTAAATGATGTCTGAGTGTTGGAGTGTTCCCCTGGCTATCTGTAATGATGTCTGAGTGTTGGAGTGTTCCCCTGGCTCTCTGTAAATGATGTCTGAGTGTTGGAATGTTCCCCTGGCTCTCTGTAATGATGTCTGAGTGTTGGAGTTTTCCCCTGGCTATCTGTAAATGATGTCTGAGTGTTGGAGTGTTCCCTGGCTCTCTGTAAATGATGTCTGAGTGTTGGAGTGTTCCCCTGGCTCTCTGTAATGATGTCTGAGTGTTGGAGTGTCCCCTGGCTCTCTGTAATGATGTCTGAGTGTTGGAGTGTTCCCCTGGCTATCTGTAATGATGTCTGAGTGTTGGAATGTTCCCCTGGCTATCTGTAAATGATGTCTGAGTGTTGGAGTGTTCCCCTGGCTCTCTGTAATGATGTCTGAGTGTTGGAATGTTCCCCTGGCTATCTGTAAATGATGTCTGAGTGTTGGAGTGTTCCCCTGGCTCTCTGTAAATGATGTCTGAGTGTTGGAGTGTTCCCCTGGCTATCTGTAAATGATGTCTGAGTGTTGGAGTGTTCCCCTGGCTCTCTGTAATGATGTCTGAGTGTTGGAGTGTCCCCTGGCTCTCTGTAATGATGTCTGAGTGTTGGAATGTTCCCCTGGCTCTCTGTAATGATGTCTGAGTGTTGGAGTGTCCCCTGGCTCTCTGTAATGATGTCTGAGTGTTGGAGTGTTCCCCTGGCTCTCTGTAATGATGTCTGAGTGTTGGAGTGTTCCCCTGGCTATCTGTAATGATGTCTGAGTGTTGGAGTGTTCCCCTGGCTCTCTGTAATGATGTCTGAGTGTTGGAGTGTCCCCTGGCTCTCTGTAATGATGTCTGAGTGTTGGAATGTTCCCCTGGCTCTCTGTAATGATGTCTGAGTGTTGGAGTGTCCCCTGGCTCTCTGTAATGTTTTCTGAGTGTTGGAGTGTTCCCCTGGCTCTCTGTAATGATGTCTGAGTGTTGGAGTGTTCCCCTGGCTCTCTGTAATGATGTCTGAGTGTTGGAGTGTTCCCTGGCTATCTGTAAATGATGTTGGAGTGTTCCCCTGGCTATCTGTAAATGATGTCTGAGTGTTGGAGTGTCCCCTGGCTCTCTGTAAATGATGTCTGAGTGTTGGAGTGTTCCCCTGGCTATCTGTAAATGATGTCTGAGTGTTGGAGTGTCCCCTGGCTCTCTGTAAATGATGTCTGAGTGTTGGAGTGTTCCCCTGGCTCTCTGTAAATGATGTCTGAGTGTTGGAGTGTCCCCTGGCTCTCTGTAAATGATGTCTGAGTGTTGGAGTGTTCCCCTGGCTATCTGTAAATGATATCTGAGTGTTGGAGTGTTCCCCTGCCTCTCTGTAAATGATGTCTGAGTGTTGGAGTGTTCCCCTGGCTATCTGTTAATGATGTCTGAGGGTTGGAGTGTTCCCCTGGCTATCTGTAAATGATGTCTGAGTGTTGGAGTGTTCCCCTGGCTCTCTGTAAATGATGTCTGAGTGTTGGAGTGTTCCCCTGGCTATCTGTAAATGATGTCTGAGTGTTGGAGTGTTCCCCTGCCTATCCTTTAAAAAAGAAAAAAAGAACATGGTTTGCTGGTTTGCTTAATATAAGGAATGTGAAATTATTTATACTTTTACTTTACTTTTGATACTTCAATATAGTTAAAACCAAATACGTTTAGACTTTTACTCAAGTAGTATTTTACTGGGTGACTTTCACTTTTACTTTAGTCACTTTAGTCACATTAAGGTATATTTACTTTTTGTCAAGTATGACAGTTGGTACTTTTTCCGCAGGTTAGCTCATACCCCGCTATAGGTCTTATTCGGGATAAGCACCTTTGATATCCCGCTTAACGTCCTATTCGGGATAAGCACCTTTGATATCCCGATTAACATCGTATTCGGAATAAGCACCTTTGATATCCCGCTTAACGTTTTATTCTGGATACGCACCTTTGATATCCCGCTTAACGTCCTATTCGGAATAAGCACCTTTGATATCCTGCTTAACGTCTTATTCTGGATAAGCACCTTTGATATCCCGCTTAACGTCCTATTCTGGATACGCACCTTTGATATCCCGCTTAACGTCCTATTCGGGATAAGCACCTTTGATATCCCGCTTAACGTCCTATTCGGAATAAGCACCTTTGATATCCCGCTTAACGTCCTATTTGATATCCCGCTCATGAAAACACCACACAACACCCATGATATGCAAAACTGAGCCTTTTCAGAGTGCGAAAAACAACAGCAAATGGGATAAGATGTTTACAGTATCCTATCTAAGATCAGTATATCCGAGGCATCTTATCTGGGTTTCTCATAACCGCTTATAACAAGCTCTTTTTTGGGGAGTTATTATAAGCGGGATGTGGTGTTGATATGTGTCAACTCAAAAACAGAATACTTGAGTATCTCAAATATTAACAGTACAAAGGGGTTTGATACATGGGTTAATAGACGGAGGGACTGAGAGACTTGACTGTAAAATGTACTTTGGTTTTTCATCTTTGGATCCTAACGTGTCTGTTGTCTAGTGCAGTGGTTTTCAACCTATGTTTAATAACTGCAGGTGGTCCGGGAATTCTTTTTCACCATCATAATAATAGGCCTTTCATTTGTTACATTCGCTGCGAATAGTGGTCCTCAGGAGCTTTTGACAGTGATTTGGTGGTATCCGGAACGGAAAAGGTTGGGAACCGCTGGTCTAATGTACCAGTCTCTTGATGAATACTCTCTCTCTCTTCCTAAGTGTTTGTCAGGGAGAAGTATTCAATTGTACCGGGGACCCATTTGATGATGCGTATGGTTCTTTGGCCTTCTGAATGTATTAGTAGCTGTGCACAGTGTCGATATGATGTGGAGGCCACTACGTCGTTGGAAACTAGAAAGCTGCTCTACCAGCAACAGCCAGCAGGTGGGAGATGGAAACGCTGTAGTTTCCCACTGGCAGAACCTGATCACCAGAACCTGGATCCCTCTGTGTCAAACCCAACATATCTCTCCCTCCTCTCGCTTTCTGTCTCTCCAACTCCTCCTCTGCCTCTATGCTTTTTCCCCTCCGTTCTATCTACCTCTCTCTGCCTCCATCATCGCCCCTCCTCTTGCTCTATGCCGCTCTCTCTCTCTACATTCTATTTCCCTCTCTCTGCCTCCATCACCGCCCCTCTTGCTCTATGCCTCTCTCTCTACATTCTATCTCCCTCTCTCTGCCTCCATCACCGCCCCTCCTCTTGCTCTATGCCTCTCTCTCTCTCTACATTCTATCTACCTCTCTCTGCCTTCATCACCGCCCCTCCTCTTGCTCTATGCCGCTCTCTCTCTCTACATTCTATTTCCCTCTCTCTGCCTCCATCACCGCCCCTCCTCTTGCTCTATGCCTCTCTCTCTCTCTACATTCTATCTACCTCTCTCTGCCTTCATCACCGCCCCTCCTCTTGCTCTATGCCGCTCTCTCTCTCTCTACATTCTATCTCCCTCTCTCTGCCTCCATCACTCCTCCTCTGCCCCTGAAGAGCCCCTGGCTGTGGTGAGTGTGTAGGCCCTAAGTTGGGGACGGGGTCTGCCTTTCATTCTAGAGCAGTGTTTCCAAACTCAGTCCTACTTTGTTTCTATTGCAGCATAAGCACCACTGATTCAACTCATCAAAAGCTTGTATTTGAATTGAAAAGAGTTTGGTGTGTAGGCCCCCCTCTTCAGACACACCGTCTCCCACCTCCCACTACTCTCCCTCCCGTTCACCTTTTTCTGCTACCCTCGTTTGCCCTTGTCCTCCTCCTTCCTTCCCACAATTCTCCTCTCTTTTCATCCTCCTCCTTCCTTCCCACAATTCTCCTCTCTTTTCATCCCCCTCTCCCTTCCCCTCCAGGGCATGTACAATAAAACAGCATTTATCCATCTGGTACTTCGCTGGTATAAAATATCACCGTTAGTAAGGGGGCATTGAAAGAGAATGAGCTCTCGCTCTCTCTCTTTCTCTAGAGCTCATTCTCGGTCATTAACAAGCTCTCTCTCCCTCTTTCTCTCTTTCTATAGCGTTCATTAACAAGCTCTCTCTTTCTCTCTCTCTCTAGAGCTTATTCTCGTTCATTAACAAGCTCTTTCTCTCTCTTTCTCTCTCTCTCTCTCTCTCTAAAGCTCACTCTCGTTCATTAACAAACACAAAACCCTCTTTTCTTTTCTCAACTCCCCAAGCTGCCCTTTCACTCTCCTCCTCCTCGGCCGTTTCTCTAATCTCTCCCTCTCCCTTTATCTGTCCGCCCTGTTCTATTTTCTATGCCGTTCCTCCTCTCATCTTACGGGGGGAGCCCGTGGTTGAGTGTCGCCATTACACCGAGGTCAGGAACATCACTAAGGGAGACTGTCGTCTTGACAACGTGGAAGTCAGCTACTGTAGAGGGCGCTGTTTGTCCAGCAGTGATGTCATTTTGTCCATCATTGATGTCGTTTTGGAGGTTTGTCCAGCAATGATGTCATTTTGGAGGTTTGTCCAGCAATGATGTAATTTTGGAGGTTTGTCCAGCATTGATGTCATTTTGGAGGTTTGTCCAGCAATGATGTCATTTTGGAGGTTTGTCCAGCAATGATGTCATTTTGGAGGTTTGTCCAGCAATGATGTCATTTTGGAGGTTTGTCCAGCAATGATGTCATTTTGGAGGTTTGTCTAGCAATGATGTCATTTTTGAGGTTTGTCCAGCAATGATATCATTTTGGATGTTTGTCCAGCATTGATGTCATTTTGGAGGTTTGTCCAGCATTGATGTTGTTTTGGAGGTTTGTCCAGCAATGATGCCATTTTGGAGGTTTGTCCAGCATTGATGTCATTTTGGAGGTGTGACAGCAAGGACTGTGAGCTCGTCGTCCTGCCAGTCATACACAGCTGCCAGTTCACCAGCTGCCAGTTCACCAGCTGCCAGTTCACCAGCTGCCAGTTCACCAGCTGCCAGGGTGGGTACAGTACACTCTGACACACATTCCCCCCCCTCTCTTCACCCCATCAGTAGTCTCTAAATGAATTCCCCCCCCCCCCACACACACACACACACACATACACACCACACACACAAATAGACAGACACACACACAAATAAACAGAAACACACAAATAGACAGAAACACAGACAGACAAACAGCCCTCCACACACAGACACACACACACAGACACAGACAAACACACACACTCCCTCTCTCTCCACCACACCCACTTCCTGCCAGCGTCCATGCTGTTAGTCATGCTGTCCATCCGCCCATCACGTCATAGCCTCTCTCTCTGTCACTCACACCCAGTTGCTGCAGTCCCACTGTCCCTCGCCGTCTCTTCCGCTTCTTGTCATTCTCTGGTAATGCACTTTAATGGACATGATGGCTGCACCCCCCCAAATGATAGCTACATGCATAATTCAATCAGGGCCTCACCTAGAATAACCAATTCTGTAGTCATCCATTCATCAATGTGGTTGATTGCATTAGCTAATTGGATATATACATCGCAAGGCAATTTACAGAGCTCAGATTCTTCAATCATATAGTTGGGCGTTGCCTGCTGACATACTTTCTCTTGGGCGATTTCATGTGCAACACATGTAATACAGTTCTGTAATAATTCTCAGCGAATGTTTCATTATTAAAGATCGCAGCTGCCAATTTGTCTTGCTCTTATGACTTTTGAGCATTTTACATGTTGTGGTAGATATCTGAAAAGTTGTTGCTTAAAGCCAAACTAAAATGACACAAACGGAATTAAATGTGAAAGGCTTTGAAAATGAAAAGTCTGCGGTAAGCTCAGTGTCCGTTGACATTTCACAGAAATATGCTTGTTTTTTGTAAGAAATCTTCAATAAATTACATGAATTTCACATTAATATGAAAAGTGTATACTAATGAAAATACTACATGTGTGACGGGTTTTGTCCTCATCTGAAGAGGAGTATGAAATGTCGGACCATTGTGCAGCGTGGTAAGTGTCCATTTTAATTATTATAAAACTGAACACTAAACAATACAAAATAACAAAGTGCAAAATACTGAAAAAAACGAAACAGTCCCGTATGTTGAAAACACTAACACAGGAAACAACCACCCAGAAAACACAAATGAAAAACAGGATACCTTAATATGGCTCCCAATCAGAGACAACGACTGACACCTGCCTCTGATTGAGAACCATACTAGGCCAAACACATAGAAACAGACAACCTAGACATACAACATAGAATGCCCACCCACATCACACCCTGACCAAACAAAACATAGAAACATACAAAGCAATCTATGGTCAGGGCGTGACAACATGTCTCAAAATTTATATGTATCTTACCTCTATATTGCTTTATGTCCTCTGGATTCGAGAAGAAAGATGACCAATTCAATGGTGAGTCTGTCAGCTAGCCTTAAAGTCCAGGTAGCAGATAAATCATATAAAGTGCATTTGGAAAGTATTCGGACCCCTTGACTTTTTCCACATTTTGTTACATTACAGCCTTTTTCTAAAATGTATTTAATAAATGTTTTCCCTCATCAATCTACACACAATACCACATATCAAAGCAAAAACAGGTTTTTAGAAATGTATTAAATATAAAAAATAGAAATACCTTATTTAGTATTCAGACCCTTTGCTATGAGACCCGAAATTGAGCTCAGGTACATCCTGTTTCCATTGACCATCCTTGAGATGTTTCTACAACTTGATTGGAGTCCACCTGTGGTAAATTCAATTGATTGGACATGATTGGAAAGGCACACACCTGTCTATTTAAATAACGTCCCACAGTTGACAATGCATGTCAGAGCAAAAACCAAGCCATGACTTTGAAGGAATTGTCCTTAGAGCTCCGACACAGGACAGTGTCAAGGCACAGATCTGGGGAAGGATACCAAAACATTTCTACAGAATTGAAGGTCCCCAAGAACACAGTGTCCTCCTTCATTCTTAAATGGAAGAAGTTTGGAACCACCAAGACTCTACCTAGAGCTGGCCGCCCGGCTAAATTAAGTAAGTAAAGGCGCATGACAGCCTGCTTGGAGTTTGCCAAAAGGCACCTAAAGACTCTCAGACCATGAGAAACAAGATTCTCTGATCTGATGGGGGTATTGTGTGTAGATTGATGAGGGAAAAAAACAATTGAAAACATTTTTGAATAAGGCTGTAACGTAACAAAATGTGGAAAAAGTCAAGGGGTCTGTCACTCCCTGACCATAGTAAGCTGTTTTTTCTCTGTGTTTGTTGGGGCGTGATAGTGACTTGGGTGGGTCATCTAGGTGTTTTTGTATTTCTTTGGTGGCCTGATATGATTCCCAATCAGAGGCAGCTGTTTATCGTTGTCTCTGATTGGGGATCATATTTAGGTAGCCATTTCCCCATGGGTATTCGTGGGATCTTGTCTACGGATAGTTTTCGTTTTCATTAAAAATATGTGGAACTCTACTCACGCTGCACCTTGGTCTATTCATTACCACGAGCGTGACAGGGTCTAAATACTTTCCGAATGCACAGTATGTAAACTCAGCAAAAAAAGACACGTCCTCTTACCGTCAACTGTGTTTATTTTCAGCAAACTTAATGGGTAAATATTTGTATGAACATAACAAGATTCAACAACTGAGACATAAAATGAACAAGTTCCACAGACATGTGACTAACAGAAATTGAATAATGTGTCTCTGAACAAAGGGGGGGGTCAAAATCAAAATGAACAGTCAGTATCTGGTGTGGCCACCAGCTGCATTAAGTACTGCTGCATTAAGTACTCCTCCTCAAGGACTGCACCAGATTTGTCAGTTCTTGCTGTGAGAAGTCACCCCACTCTTCCACCAAGGCACCTGCAAGTTCCTGGACATTTCTTGGGGGAATGGCCCTAGGCCTCACCCTCCGATCCAACAGGTCCCAGACATGCTCAATGGGATTGAGATCCAGGCTCTTCGCTGGCCATGGGAGAACATTGACATTCCTGTCTTGCATGAAATCACGCACAGAACAAGCAGTATGGCTGGTGGCATTGTCATGCTGGAGGGTCTTGTCAGGATGAGCCTGCAGGAAGGGTACCACATGAGGGAGGAGGATGTCTCCCCTATAACGCACAGCATTGAGATTGCCTGCAATGACAACAAGCTCAGTCCGATAATGCTGTGACACAACGCCCCAGACCATGACGGACCCTCCACCTCCAAATCAATCCCGCTCCAGAGTACAGGCCTCGGTTGTACGCTCATTCCTTCAACGATAAACACGAAACCAACCATCACCCCTGGTGAGACAAAACCGCGACTCGTCAGTGAAGAGCACTTTTTGCCAGTCCTGTCTGGTCCAGCGACGGTGGGTTTGTGCCCATAGGCGACGTTGTTGCCGGTGATGTCTGGTGAGGACCTGCCTTACAACAGGCCTACAAGCCCTCAGTTCAGCCTCTCTCAGCCTATTGCGGAAAGTCTGAGTACTGATGGAGGGATTGTGCGTTCCTGGTGTAACTCGGGCAGTTGTTGTTGCCATCCTGTACCTGTCCCGCAGGTGTGGTGTTCGGATGTACCGATCCTGTGCGAGTGTTACACGTGGTCTGCCACTGCGAGGACGATCAGCTGTCCATCCTGCCTCCCTGTAGCGCTGTCTTAGGCATCTCACAGTATGGACATTGAAATTTATTGCCCTGGCCACATCTGCAGTCCTCATGCCTCCTTGCAGCATGCCTAAGGCACTTTCACGCAGATGAACAGGGACACTGGGCATCTTTCTTTGGTGTTTTTCAGAGTCAGTAGAAAGACCTCTTTAGTGTCCTAAGTTTTCATAACTGACCTTAATTGCCTACCGTCTGAAAGCTGTTAGTGTCTTAACGACCGTTCCACAGGTGTATGTTCAGTAATTGTTCATGGTTCATTGAACAGGCATGGGAAACAGTGTTTAAAGTTTACAATGTAGATATTTGGATTTTACGAATGATCTTTGAAAGACAAGGTCCTGAAAAAGTAGATATTTGGATTTTAGGTCCTGAAAAAGGGACGTTTCTTTTTTTTTTTTTTGCTGAGTTTATGTAGTTGGTGCTATAAATTATACTGAACAGAAATATTAACGCGTAAAGTGTTGGTCCCATGTTTCATGAGCAGAAATAAAAGATCTCAGAAGTTTTCCATACGCTCAACTTTGTTTACATCCCTGTTAGTGAGCATTTCTCCTTTACCAACATAATTCATCAACCTGACAGGTGTGGCATATCAAGAAGCTGTTTAAACAGCATGATCGTTACACAGGTGCACTTTGTGCTGGGGACAATAAAGGCAACTCTAAAATTTTCACACAACACAAGTTTTGAGGGAGTGCGCCATTGCCATGCTGACTGCAGGAATGTCCAACAGAGCAGTTGCCAGAGAATTGAATGTTAAAAAATTATTTTAACAATATGTCCCCCCGCTTCTAAAACCAAAGTTGGACCCCTGGGTTCTGTTATTGTCAGGCATAAGCTATGGACAACGAACACAATCGCATTTTATCGATGGCAATTTGAATGTACAGAGATACCGTGATGAGAACCTGAGGCCCATTGTCGTGCCATTCATCCGCTGCCATCACCTCGTGTTTCAGCATGATAATCGGAAAGATATCAGTTTGTCCTCTGACAAATCAACTGTAAATTTCGGTGTTACTCAAGGTTCTGTTTTAGGACCTCTATTGTTTTTACTATATATTTTACCTCTTGGGGATGTCATTCGAAAACATAATGTTAACTAAACATAATGTTAACTTTCACTGCTATGCGGATGACACACAGCTGTACATTTCAATGAAACATGGTGAAGCCCCAAAATTGCCCTTGCTGGAAGCCTGTGTTTCAAACATAAGGAAGTGGATGGCTGCAAACGTTCTACTTTTAAACACGGACAAAACAGAGATGCTTGTTTTAGGTCCCAAGAAACAAAGAGATCTTCTGTTGAATCTGACAATTAATCTTGATGGTTGTACAGTCGTCTCAAAAAAAACTGAAGGACCTCGGCATTACTCTGGACCCTGATCTCTCGTTTGATGAACATATCAAGACTGTTTCAAGGACAGATTTTTTCAATCTACGTAACATTGCAAAAATCTGAAATTTTCTGTCCAAAAATGATGCAGAAAAATGTATCCATGCTTTTATCAATTCTAGATTAGACTACTGCTATCCTCTACTTCCCGGCTACCCGGATAAAGCACTAAATCAACTTCAGTTAGTGCTAAATACGGCTGCTAGAATCCTGACTAGATCCCAAAAATTTGATCATATTACTCCAGTGCTAGCCTCCCTACACTGGCTTCCTGTTAAGGCAAGGGCTGATTTCAAGGTTTTACTGCTAACGTACAAAGCATTACATGGGCTTGCTCCTACCTATCTTTCCGATTTGGTCCTGCCGTACATACCTACACGTACGCTACAGTCACAAGACGCAGGCCTCCTAATTGTCCCTAGAATTTCTAAGCAAACAGCTGGAGGCAGGGCTTTCTCCTATAGATCTCCATTTTTATGGAATGGTCTGGCTACCCATGTGAGAGACGCAGACTCGGTCTCAACCTTGAAGTCTTTATTGAAGACTCATCTCTTCAGTAGGTCCTATGATTGAGTGTAGTCTGGCCCATGAGTGTGAAGGTGAACGGAAAGACACTGGAGCAACGAACTTCCCTTGCTGTCTCTGCCTGGCCGGTTCCCCTCTCTCCACTGGGATTCTCTGCCTCTAACCCTATTACAGGGGCTGGGTCACTGGCTTACTGGTGCTCTTCCATGCCATCCCTAGGAGGAGTGCATCACTTGAGTGGGTTGAGTCACTGACGTGGTCTTCCTGTCTGGGTTGGCGCCCCCCCTTGGGTTGTGCCGTGGCGGAGATCTTTGTGGGCTATACTCGGCCTTGTCTCAGGATGGTAAGTTGATGGTTGAAGATATCCCTCCAGTGGTGTGGGGGCTGTGCTTTGGCAAAGTGGGTGGGGTTATATCCTGCCTGTTTGGCCCTGTCCGGGGGTATCATCGGACGGGGCCACAGTGTCTCCTGACCCCTCCTGTCTCAGCCTCCAGTATTTATACTGCAGTAGTTTATGTGTCGGGGGGCTAGGGTCAGTCTGTTATATCTGGAGTATTTCTCCTGTCTTATCCTGTGTCCTGTGTGAATTTAAGTATGCTCTCACCCCTCATATAACCTGGTTCCTCTCTAGGTTTCTGTATTCCCAGTCATGTGAAATCCATAGATTAGGGCCTAATTCATTTAAATTGACGTATTTCCTTATAAGAACTGTAACTCAGTAAAACGTTGAAATTGTTGCGTGTTGCGTTTATTTTTGTTCAGTGTAACTTGAATTCTAAATTCACATTTGTTTTGTTAGTTTACAATTGTATAATTTATGCCTCACATCTATAAAACCTGCTAAGACTGCCGGTAAGGCCCTAATGCAAGATTGTAATTTTTATCACTCACACATTGAGCATACTGTAGCCTACTGGCACGAGGAAGTAGGAAGACGTAAATAAGTAGGAAGACGTAAAACAGGAAGGAAGACTTAAACCGGAAGGAAGACATAAACAAGTATGGACAACAGTTGTGTGGATTTTTCTACAATTTTCACAACATACTGACACAATTAGTCTTTACAGAAGAAAAATCAAATTTTATCAATAACATGTGGAAAAATGTATTTGAGTGAACAGTATCAAGCCAACAGCAGATGAAACGGAAAGTGAATTCTTTCCACATTATCTTTATTGCGTCTATCATTGTCTAGCTGGCTAGATATGCTATCAATATACTGTATAGCAGTACACAAACAATATTTTGTTCACTTATTTTGCCAGCTAGAAAGAAACAGCCTCAATATTAATTCAGAAACGGAGGAAGAGGATAGCTAACATTAGCTAATGCCTCTTCAACGAGAAACAACTGTGATGACGTTAATCTTAAAATACATTTTCTTTACTTTCCCGTTGAAAAACAAATCTCCGGGACTTCTCTAAAATGACCCCAGATCTACGGTCAGATCTATGACCAAAGCATCACATTTCAATTTAGCCTGCAAGCAGTCTATATAGAAAACTCCCCGGTGCCACAGACACCATCCAACGAGCCATTCACACACACAGAGTGCCCAAGTGCAGACAGTCAGCGGCTACCAAAACACAACTCACGCGATAAGATCACGCGGTAAGATCCACAACTAGTAACCGAAAGATTGCAAGATCAAATCCCCGAGCTGATAAGATAAAAATATGTCGTTCTGCCCCTGAACAAGACAGTTAACCCACTGTTCCTAGGCCGTCATTGAAAATGAGAATTTGTTCTTAACTGACTTGCCGAGTTAAAGAAAGTGTCACGCCCTGACCATAGTTTGCTGTGTATGTTTCTATGTTTTGTTTGGTCAGGGTGTGATCTGAGTGGGCATTCTATGTGTTTGGCCTGATATGGTTCTCAATCAGAGGCAGGTGTTTGTCGTTGTCTCTGATTGGGAGCCATATTTAGGTAGCCTGTTTTGTGTTGTGGGTGATTGTTCCTGTGTTTAGGGTTCACTATTTCGGGACTGTTGCGTCTTCGTTCGTTTATTTGTTATTTTGTTTGTTTCACGTAGTCCTATTAAAATGGATACTCACCACGCTGCATCTTGGTCCGACATTTCTTACTCCTCAGACAAGGACGAAGACTACCGTTACAGAAAGGTTAAAAAAAATAAACGTTCCCATTGAGCAAAATCCACAAGACACCCCTCTAGAGAAAACCTGGCTCCTTTCTCCGAAATGTCACCAGATCCACGTTGGAGTACATGGGTGAAGCGTCGCATTTCAGTTTAGACCACCATAGTCACACACACAGTTTTGGCACCAGCCAGAGGGCTCTATACAGAAACATTGACCTCCATCGTGACCAAAAATATTTTTTTCTCATAGGCTTGTACTATCTATAGTATGACAACACAAGCAGTTAGCTACCAACAGCAGGCAGACATGTTAATTTGGTTACTTTGGTATTGATCAGTGTTTAGAAGGAAGACGTAAACTAAATAACCTAAGGTTAGGTAACACCATAGTGCTCTCAAAGGACCCTGGGACTAAACACCTCCCTCTGCAACTGGATTCTGGTCTTCCTGACGGGCCGCCCGCAGCTGTTAAGGGTAGGTAACAACACATCTGCCACACTGATCCTCAACACGGAAGCCCCTCAAGGGTGAGTCCTCAGTCCCCTCCTGTACTCCCTGTTCACTCGGGACTGCGTGGCCAAGCACGACTCCAACACCATCATTAAGTTTGCCGATGACACAACAGTGGTAGGCCTGATCACCGACAATGATGAGACAGCCTATAGGGAGGAGGTCAGAGACCTGGCAGTGTGGTGCCACAATAGCAGCTTCTCCCTCAACGTGATCAAGACAAAGGAGATGATCGTGGACTACAGGAAAAGGAGGGCCGAGCACACCCCATTCTCATCAACTGGGCCTTAGTGGAGCAGGTTGAGAGCTTCAAGTTCCTTGGTGTCCCCATCACCAATGAACTATCATGGTCCAAACACACCAAGACAGTCATGAAGAGGGCACGACAATGCCTATTCCCCCTCAAGAAACTGAAAAGATTTGGAATGGGTCATCAGATCCTCAAAAAAGTTCTACAGCTGCACCATCGAGAGCATCCTGACTGGTTGCATCACTGCCTGTTATGGCAACTGCTTGGTCTCCAATCGCAAAGCACTACAAAGGGAAGTGCATACGACCCAGTACATCACTGGGGCCAAGCTTCCTGCCGTCCAGGACCTCTATACCAGGCGGTGTCAGAGGAAGGCCCCAAAAATTGCCAAAGACTCTAGCCACCCTATTCATAGACTGTTCTCTCTTCTACCACACGGCAAGCGGTACCGGAGCGCCAAATCTATGTCCAAAATGCTTCTTAACAACCTCCACCCACAAGCCATAAGACTACTGAACAGCTCATCAAATGGCTACCCGGACTATTTGTATTGCCTCAATTACCTCGACTAACCTGTGCCCCCACACATCGTCTCTGTACCGGTACCCCCTGTATATAGACTCGTTACTGTAACGGCTTTCTTCCTGGGATGAAGGAGAGGACCAAAATGCAGCGCGGTTATTGTTCAACATGTTTAATAAGACGATAAACGGTGAACATTAACAAAATAACAAACGTGAAAGCCGAGACAGTCCTATCTGGTGCAGAACACAAACACAGAGACAGGAAACAATCACCCACAATCCCCAACACAAAACAAGCCTCCTATATATGATTCTCAATCAGGGACAACGATTGACAGCTGCCTCTGATTGAGAACCATATTAGGCTGGACACAGAAACAGACAAACTAGACACACAACATAGAATTCCCACCCAGCTCACGTCCTGACCAACACTAAACAAGCAAAACACATAAGAACTCTGGTCAGGACGTTACAGTTACTGTTATTTTATTGTTGCTCTTCAATGATTTATTATTTTTCTATTTTCTTCTATTTAAAAAACACAACAAAACAATTATTCTGTTTATTTAGTAAAACTTATTTTTCTAAACTGCATTGCTAGTTTAGGGCTTGTAAGCATTTCACTTGTATTCGGCGCATGTGACAAATAACATTTGATTTGATTTGAAATGCGTTAGCTCTATAGCTAGCTAACATTAGCGTAGAAGTAGTAAGCTAGCTCTTTCACTTACCTGGTGAAGCCATAATGCTCTATCTCTGCTGCCGGCTGTTTGTGATACTTTATAACCACGTTGCTGGTAGGGATAGCATCCACTTTGAAAAGCAACATTTTGGTGAAACCCTCCTTCCATTGTTGATAGCCATGGAAGTTCTCAAGGGTGACATTTTCCCCACAGACAGGCGAGTAGACTCCCAATTTGCCAGCCTAACCCACAAGATACTTTAAAATAGAAAATGCCCACGAGCAAATGAAGGGTGCGCATTACTTATTTATTCAATGTGTGACGCTGACTGCAGGGCGTTGTGGCATAGTTTCCGAAGTTAAAGCTGATTTGGAGAACCTCAAACCCAACTTTTAGAACAATATTACACTATTATACAAATGTATTTTAGAGTTTGTAATTTGGGATGCTTGTTGGAGTGCTCTATGTTACTAATATATGCGTTGCTGGCATTGAGAAATAGCTGCTACATTTCCATTAATTCTCGCACAGCATCCAGCCGAGCTGATGCAATGCTATTTTCATGTTTTTCCCCCATTTTTTTATTTTATTTATTTATTTTTTCTCCTGCCTCCATTTATTTAATCACCCTAATCTTGGCCATCCTAGAAGGGTAAAAACTCTCACAATTTTTGAAAGGATTATAAAATACTGGCTTGCATAAGTATTCACCCCCCTTGTCATTTTTCCTATTTTGTTGCCTTACAACCTGGAATTAAAAAAGATTTTGGGGGGTTTGTATCATTTGATTTACACAACATGCCTAACACTTTGAAGATGCAAAATATTTCTCTTGTGAAACAAACAATAATTAAGACAAAAAAACAGATTTGAGCGTGCGTAACTATTCACCCCCCAAAAGTCAATATTTTGTAGAGACATCTTTTGCAGCAATTACAGCTGCAAGTCTCTTGGGGTATGTCTCTATAAGCTTGGCACATCTAGCCACTGGGATTTTTGCCCATTCTTCAAGGCAAAACTGCTCCAGCTCCTTCAAGTTGGGTGGGTTCCACTGGCGTACAGCACACTAAGTTATACGACAGATTCTCAATTGGATTGAGGTCTGGGCTTTGACTTGACCATTCCAAAACATTTAAATATTTCCCCTTAAACCACTCGAGTGTTGCTTTAACAGTATGCTTATGGTCGTTGTCCTGCTGGAAGGTCAACCTCCATCCCAGTCTCAAATCTCTGGAAGACTGAAACAGGTTTCCCTCAAGAATTTCCCGGTATTTAGCGCAATCCATCATTCCTTCAATTCTGACCAGCTGCCACCACCATGTTTCACTGTGGGGATGGTGTTCTTGGCGTGATGAGAGGTGTTGGATTTGCGCCAGACATAGCTTTTTCCTTGATGGCCAAAAAGCTACATTTTTGTCTCATCTGACCAGAGTACTTTCTTCCATATATTTGGGGAGTCTCCCACATGCCTTTTGGCGAACACCAAATGTGTTTGCTTATTTTTTCTTTAATTTAATTAAGCAATGGCTTTTTTTCTGGACACTTTGTAAAGCCCAGCTCTGTGGAGTGTCTGGCTTAAAGTGGTCCTATGGACAGATACTCCAATCTCCACTGTGGAGCTTTGCAGCTCCTTCAGGGTTTAACTTTGGTCTCTTTGTTGCCTCTGATTAATTCCCTTCTTGCCTGGTCTGTGTGTTTTGGGGGCGGCCCTCTCTTGGCAGGCTTGTTGTGGTGCCATATTCTTTCCATCTTTTAATAATGGATTTAATGGTGCTCCGTGGGATGTTCAAAGTTTCGGATATTTTTTTTATAGCCCAACCCTGATCTGTACTTCTCCACATATTTGTCCCTGACCTGTTCGGAGAGCTCCTTGGTCTTCATGGTGCCGCTTGTGTCACACCCTGGCCTTAGTTATCTTTGTTTTCTTTATTATTTTAGTTAGGTCAGGGTGTGACATGGGGGATGTATGTGTTTTGTATTGTCTAGGGGTTTTGTATGTTTATGGGGCAGGGTCTAGTCTAGGTGTATGTATGTCTGTGGTTGTCTCTGATTGGGAACCATATTTAGGCAGCCATATTCATTAGGTAGTTCGTGGGTGATTGTCTATGTTGCATGTAGGCACATTGTTATTTATAGCTTCACGTTCGTCGTTTTGTTAGTTTGTAAAGTGTTCTTCGTTTCGTGTCATTAAACGAGAAGAATGTTTTCTAACCACGCTGCGCTTTGGTCCTCCTCTCTTCCACCATACGACGTTCGTGACAGCTTGCTTGGTGGTGCCCCTTGCTTTGTGGTGTTGCAGACTCTGGGGCCTTTCAGAATAGGTGTATATATATACTGAGATCATGTGACAGATCATGTGACACTTAGATTGCACACAGGTGGACTTTATTTAATTGATGATGTGACTTCTGAAGGTAATTGGTTGCACCAGATCTTATTTAGGGGTTTCATAGCAAAGGGGGTGAATACATATGCACGCACCACTTTTCTGTTCTTTATTTTTTTGAAAAAAAAATTAACAAGTAATTTTTTTCACTTCACTTATTTGGACTATTTTGTGTATGTCCATTACATGAAATCCAAATAAAAATCCATTTAAATTACAGGTTGTAATGCAACTAAATAGGAAAAACTCCAAGGGGTGAATACTTTTGCAAGGCACTGTAGAGTCATGCGGTTTGCACCATTGGTTATCTTAGAGGAGTATCCACACACTTAACATATTATTGTTCAATTATGGATCAAGCTATCATACTGTGTCTTCTGGAACTCCTTTACACTGTACAGTGTTGCGCTTCTAATATATCACTTATCACTATTTCAATTTTTTCTGTACACAATATATATTTAAAGATTATGTTGCATGTTGCTAAATGGGATGTCCATACCAGTATATTTGGTAAATCTATGCACATATCCAATGCATGTCTCTGTGAAGACTGGGGTGTAAAATATAAACCAGTGTAAAACTGTGTGTGTGTGTGAGAGAGAGAGACTGGGAGATCTCACTGGGGGACGCTTCCAGGAGACAGCCACGTGTCTGTATGCTCCTGACTAAATAAGGGAATTGGAACGAGAGAACAGGCAGCTCTCCGCCCACGGAGCTCTATGGATCCCCCCTCTCCATTTTCACATTTACAGCCGTCAAAATAAAATACAGTAAATTATCAGGATAACAGTGTTATTGTGTGTGTGTTGTATTTTAATGAAGATGATATTGTATGCCGGTAGGGAGAGTTGATCATCATGCTGTAAAATAACATCAAAGTGAACCAGACAGTGCCAACAACATGCGTACTGCACACGGAGCGCGCTCTTTGTCTATCGCACAGTGAAGAAAGGGGAACCCCCTCCAGTGCTCGTGCAGGCAGTGACGTGTGTGCTAGTCTGAAGCCCCCTTATACACGAGACAACTGAGGATGAAGCCCAGTCCTTCCATGAAATAAACAAAGCGCATCGGAAGTCCCCAAAAAGCGCATAATTGACAAAGCGGTGAGTCAACGCCTTGTGCACTTCACACGCAAACTGAAACCGACCACAACCAGCACTTGTTTTCGATTGGGATTTTGAATTAGCCTCATTGCATATAGGCTTACAATAGATTGCGGCTGTTGTGTGTGCCAGTCTGGTTGAATTGTGACAGTGATGTCATGTGGATGTGGGATGGCCTACTCACTTGAATGTAAATGTAACGGCACTTGTGTGGATACCAAACCGTTTGGCCACAGAGGCTCATGTTTGGTTTATTTCAAACCAGATGCTGCTGTCCATGTTTAGTTACAACGCTTTAGAATAGTCGCATCTCTTTCTCTCTGTTAATGAGACATTCTCAGTTTATTGGATAGGTGAACTATTCAATACATGTAATCGGATATGTATATTACTAAGCACCAAATTATCAAAATGATGATTATATTTTATGGCTGACGTTGTGCTTTATACACGTTCATTGTCATCCAATGTTTCAACAGTTCTGTTTGCCGACGAGGAAAGTGTGAAAGAGGCGCAGTCGTCAGTCGCCACCACCGGTGAGCGCACAGAGTACTGGCCACACGCGGGACACTTCTACTCCAGAACGACTACATCCCAACGACCTAGGACGGACTTTATCCAACGATTTATTCCACTATTTACTAGGCTGCAGATTTCTCTCTGTTTCGTCCATCGGGCGAACAGAAACAGGGAAGAATAAGGTGGGCCAGGAGAAAATGAAAAAAGACGCAACTATGACAAAAGCAAGGCTGACTGACTCCCCTTCCCCGGAGTCTGTAATGAGAAATGACAAGAAGTAGACTCTCATCTTGCCATTCATCAGAGAGGATATCATATTTGACAGCTCAAGGGACGTAAACAAAACACGCGTGGTCCTATTAGTGGAAACTAGAAACTGTCTCCTGATTAAGTGGCGGCTCATTTTCTATAACGCTCCTTTCTCTGAGAAGACTTTCCACTTGGTCCGTCTCATGAAGTCAGAAATGCTTCGGTCGAAGAGTACAGTATTTATTATTCTATGACGTAGGGCACAGTGATTGCCGTCCGTTTTTATCGGGACTCGTAGACGTAGAGGTTCCGCATTGGCGACAGAAAGTCCAAAAACTTCAGGGGGACAGAGCAAAGATGCCGGTCCGAAGGGGTCACGTGGCACCACAGAATACTTTCCTCGATACCATCATTAGGAAATTTGATAGTCAATGTAAGTTGTTTGATTATTGCATGATGATTTATTATTGCGTCCAATAATCATGTTCATCATGTGTCTATTATTGTGTCCAATGCATAAACCAATTGGATGATAACTTCATTAACATATCACATTATTTTTTCCTTTGTTTTCCGGTTTATTTTTCTTTGCATGGTAAGTGAAATGTGGCATGCTCTTTTTTCAAATATTCTACAAGTATACTGCAAACAATATTTTATAATTTATTCTCTTGAGAATAGAGATAGTAGGCCTACACTCAGGGGCGTCATGAACCCCTTATTTTAGAGGGGGCAAGACATGATGATGGAGGGGGGGTTGGATGTTGAAGAAATACAGTAACAGGCGAAATTTCATTGCTTCTCCAGAAATACAGTAACAGGCGAAATTGCATTGCTTCTCCAGAAATACAGTAACAGGCGAAATTGCATTGCTTCTCCAGAAATACAGTAACAGGCAAAATAGCATTGCTTCTCCAGAAATACAGTAACAGGCAAAATAGCATTGCTTCTCCAGAAATACAGTAACAGGCAAAATAGCATTGCTTCTCCAGAAATACAGTAACAGGCGAAATAGCATTGCTTCTCCAGAAATACAGTAACAGGCGAAATAGCATCGCTTCTCCAGAAATACAGTAACAGGCGAAATAGCATTGCTTCTCCAGAAATACAGTAACAGGCGAAATAGCATTGCTTCTCCAGAAATACAGTAACAGGCAAAATCGCATTGCATTTGAGCCACGTACGATCTCAACATAAACCCATGGGCCGCAAATCTTTTTTAATTTTTTTAAATCAAATTAAACGGAAAAAACAATAACATATATTTTTTAAACACAATATTTCTAAATAGGATGGGGTCAGAATAATGATATCGTAAATCTTCAACATTCCCCTACACACTAGGCATTCGCAAGTTCTAAAATTCCTGGACATTGCCCAAACCTTAAAATAAGATTAGCCTACCATCGGCGTTTATATGTTCTGTTAGTGACTTTGCCAGGTAAAAGGTAAACAAACAAACAGGCAAATAGCCTAGGCTACAAGCAGATTCAGCACCAAGGACAGTGATGAAAGTGAAAGATGCCATTTTTTTTTTAACAAAATGATAAAGGAACAACAATAAGCAGCCTATTGTTATAACTTGATGTTCCTAAGGATACTTCCCCACAGTCACTAAAACCTTTCATTCAATGGACATCGCACATATAGGCAAAATTAGTCAACATTTTTCATAGAATATGCATGGCCAAGAATAATGTCCAATATAATGAAAAATTGGAAAGTCTGACTGTTTTGCTGCTCCTGATATTTTAATAAAACATTGGTTATAGGCTACTGATTAGGCTACTGATTAGGCTACTGATTAGGCTACTGATTAGGCTACTGATTAGGCTACTGATTAGGCTACTGATTAGGCTACTGATTAGGCTACTGATTAGGCTACTGATTAGGCTACTAATCAAGCTACTGATTAAGCTACTGATTAGGCTACTGGTTAAGCTACTGATTAGGCTACTGATTAAGCTACTGATTAGGCTACTGATTAGGCTACTGATTAAGCTACTGATTAGGCTACTGATTAGGCTACTGATTAGGCTGCTGATTAAGCTACTGATTAAGCTACTGATTAAGCTACTGATTAGGCTACTGATTAAGCTACTGATTAGGCTACTGATAACTGAGCGCTGGCTTTTACAAGTCGAAATTGTCCGAGTGTACGTTTGACACTAGCGTCGCCTTAATGCCAGCAGAAAATAGAACTGATATGTTACAAACATACACTGTATTTACATACACTGTGTTTCGTATATTCAACTCTAATTTTGTGTATACAGACCCAGTACTGCCAAGAAGACCACTAGCTTAGACCTAGAACTTAGACATTCACACTGTGGACTACATATAGTGAGTTCCAAAAGTATTGGGACAGTGACACATCTTTTGTTGTTTTGGCTCAGCGCTCCAGAACTTTGGATTTGAAATTAAACAATTACTATGAGGTTAAAGAGCAGACTGTCAGCTTTAATTTCAGGGTATTTTCATCCATATCGGGTGAAGTGTTTAGAAATTACAGCACCTTTTGTACATTGTCCCCCCATTTTAGGGGACCAAAAGTATTGGGACAAATGAACTTATATGTGTATTAAAGTAGATAAAATTGTATTATGTGGTCCCATATTCCTATATCAAGCAATGATTCCAACAAGCGTGTGACTCTACAAACTTGTTGGATGCATTTGCTGTTTGTTTTGGTTGTGTTTCAGATTATTTTGTCATTTTGGATTCACTTTTATTGTAAATAAGAATATAATGTTTCTAAATACTTCTACATTGATGTGGATGCTACCATGATTACGGATAATCCTGAATGGGTCATGAATAATGATGAGTGAGAAAGTTACAGATGCACAAATATCATACCCGCCCAAAACTGCGTACCTGCTCTCTGCTGAGGAATATTTTTCTCCTCTCATACAGGAGACAACAACAATTTTCTAATAATTCATGTTCATTATTTTTTATTGTGATTTATCAGGGAGTCATATACTAAACATTTGACTACTGTTACACATATAAGTGAATTTGTCCCAATGCTTTTTGGTCCCTTGAAATGGCGGGACTATGTACACAAAGTGCTGTCAGTTCTAAACGGTTCACCCGATACGGATGAAAATACCCTCAAATTATCTTTTCAAATCCAAAGTGCTGCAGTACCGAGCCAAAACAACAACAACACAAATTCACTGTCCCAATACTTTTGGAGCTCACTGTAGCCTACATGACTATAATACCAATGCACTCTCAAACGCTACTAAGACTATACAAGTACTTGGTCTCAGGCTTATATGTAAATATGTTTTGTCCAATGATCTGCTCTAATTGTGCTTACGAAGCAAACCCAGACTTATTGTTTTCCTACTTTTAAAATGAAAGTTAAGTAAATATGTCACATGAATAGAGCCATGAGCTTTCTGCCACTTGCTGTCTATATTTCAGTGTTGCAAAGTGTTGACAAGCTTCACTGAACCTCAGTGGTCTGCGCTAATATATTTGATGCAAATCGGTTACATTTGTCAATTTCTAAATTGTCGCAGAGATGTGACAAGCACGGCTGATGGAGAGGTGGTCAACATTGGTGTCACGAACAGTCACTATAGCGCTACGTTAGGTTGGCAGGTAACCTAGTGGTTAGAGTTTTGGGCCAGTGACCGAAAGGTTGCTAGATCGAATCCAGAGCTGTCAGAGCTGGTAAAATCTGTCATTCTGCTCTTGAACAAGGCAGTTAACCCACTGTTCCTAGGCTGTCATTATAAATAAGAATTTGTTCTTAACTGACTTCCCTAGTTAAATAAATCAAAACAATTTTGGGCTGAGAAAGAGAGAGAGACAGCGATCTGAATACAATTGTATGTGCATTTAAGCAGTAAATGTTAACAGGAATCAGCCACTCAGCCATGTACCACCTAGCTAGCCTTATGCTACATACCACCTAGCTAGCATTATGCTACGTACCCCCTAGCTAATCTTATGCCACATCCCACCTAGCTAGCCTTATGCTACGTACCACCTAGCTAGCATTATGCTACGTACCCCCTAGCTAATCTTTTGCCACATCCCACCTAGCTAGCCTTATGCTACGTATCACCTAGCTAGCCTTATGCCACGTACCACCTAGCTAGCATTATGCTACGTACCACCTAGCTAGCCTTATGCTATGTACCACCTAGCTAACATTATGCCACATCCCACCTAGCTAACCTTATGCCACGTACCACCTAGTTTGCCTTATGCTACTTACCACCTAGCTAGCCTTATGCCACGTACCACCTAGCTTGCCTTATGCTACTTACCACCTAGCTAGCCTTATGCCACGTACCACCTAGCTCGCCTTATGCTACGTACCACCTAGCTAGCCTTATGCTATGTACCACCTAGCTAGCCTTATGTCACTTCCCACCTAGCTAGCCTTATGCTACATCCCACCTAGCAAGCCTTATGCTACGTACCACCTAGCTAACATTATGCCACATCCCACCTAGCTAACCTTATGCCACGTACCACCTAGCTAGCCTTATGCTACTTACCACCTAGCTAGCCTTATGCTACTTACCACCTAGCTAGCCTTATGCCACGTACCACCTAGCTAGCCTTATGCCACGTACCACCTAGCTAGCCTTATGCTACGTACCACCTAGCTAGCCTTATGCTACGTACCACCTAGCTAGCCTTATGTCACATCCCACCTAGCTAGCCTTATGGCTGTTTTCTTGGTGCTCCTTTATAGTGTCCTCCTCCTACACTGCACTGTGAAGGAGGCAATGAAGACTTTTCCAAGCTGAATCGACCGATGAGCAGGAATTTATCACAGGACACACTATACAGTATGTGTTTGGTACTACAGGATCATGTGTCTAATCACAGTTAAGAATATAATCATATTATCAGATTGCATGCACCCAGAGCCCAGTTTGCACACACGTCTGCTGTCTGCTAAAGGGGAATAATTGAAATTTTCTCCCCAGTGATAAGTGTTCAATGCCAATAGTTGCTAGGCATGGATAACTCCCTAGATGAAAATAAATAAATAATGAGCCCAAGGTATCCCAGCAACATGTTTCTAATCGTAGCATTATCTTGGTCAATGTGGACTATTGGTGTTGGTCCTACCATATTGGCCAATGGTAGTACTCCTCTCCCGTGTAGCTCAGAGCTCAGTTGGTAGACCATGGCGCCAGGGTTGTGGGTTTGATTCCCACGGGGAGACCAGTACCGAAAAAAAGTATTAAAATGTACGCACTCACTACTGTAAGTCTCTCTGGATAAGAGCATCTGTAAAATGTATGTTTATGCACTATTATGAATTGGTATGTTCAGTCACATGGCAAAGCATGTTTTATTATGTAATGGATTTACTGCTTATTGTTGTCCTTTTACGCTTGTATTCTTGTAAAATCATATTGTTTAACCTGAGGGATAAACATTGAGCCAGGTGGAATTGAAAATGATCAAATGGAGAGCGAGGATCAAGTACTCCTAGCTATTACATTGCTGTCTAATCATTTGCGGATGGATGCTTGGCTTTTCTCTCTGCCTCTCTGTGGGTAGCCTGGCTGTCACCAATACTAAAGGCACAGCGTTCAGAGTACAGTGCCAAGGCTTTGATGTACTGTACTGTACTGTATCTATTCTTAAAGGGATAGTTCACGCCGGAATGAAAGTTTGTCAGATGTTTACAGACCTTAAAAGTGGTTTATTTTCAAGATGAGTTCATATCCCTGCCATCGATTGTGTACTTTTTCATTTTTTTGTGACTTTCTTTTCAATTCTTATAGGTTTGAGGCATATATCTGCATCCACACAATCAGGAGTCATCTCGACATCAGACCAGTTTTGTTGTATGAAAACATCGGACAAACTTGGATAAATACAGGATTTAACATAGAGAATATTGATGTGTTCAATGGAGAAAATGTATCAATAACAAAATCCTCTTTGATTAACAATTAACATTATTTTACTCAATAAGGCTTCCTGAGACTTCTAACTAAATATTTAAATCTATTATTTTCATTGGCTATACAGTCACGATCAAAACAATACATACTATCTGTAACCAAATGCTGTTGTTCAGTTTTCCCCCAGCTGAATATAACCATGAGTAATATAGACACCGAAACTACAAATATTCCTGTTTTATCCATTGCTACTCAAGCTGACTGACCTCATTAAGACACCAGGACCTGTTTTCCCCCTGTAACCGCCTGTCGGTGTAGTCGTTGCCTCCCCGGCCCCAGCAGAAAGAATCCTACAATTAGTCTTATATGAGGTGGGACCTGGGGAGGACATTAAGCTTTACAGCCCAGGCACAAACACAACATCACCAGGGCAACTTGCCACCAGTCTTCCAAGGTATCTGACTCAATCAGGGCTCTTTCTGTAGACAGACAACCGGGACAGTATGACGTTTCTTGTGTCACCTTTTATTAGTCGTATGTACAGGATACACATGATATTCAGGTTACCTTCTGGACAATGCAACAACAATAAGAAATAATACAAGCTAACAATATGAACATAAAGTAAACGGCTCAGTAGAATATACTAAACATTTAGCATCAGTATAATAGAGGAAGGCACATTTCATATTTACACATGTATCAGGGAAGGGGTGATTGGGGGGCAAGTGTTTAAATCGTGCAGTATTAGCAATAGTAAATAGTAGTCTGGTAGCAGCAGTTGTGTGTGTGTGTTAAGGTGCTGAAAATCAGAGACGGTGGTCATTCCAGTTTAAGTGTTCAGCAGTCTGATGGCTTGTAGATACCAACAGGCTCAGAGACAGTTTCTATCAGACCTCATGCTCTGATATCGTCTGCCCAGAGGTAAGGGAGGGAACAGCTCGTGGCTGGGGTGTGTTGGGTCCTTGACGATGCTGCGGGACTTCCTCATAAACTGTTTCAAGTAGTTATACTGTGCTGTCTTCACCACCCGCTAGAGCGCTGCTGACTCTCTACTGCAGTTCTGTTGAGGGCCTGTTCCCTCTGCTTCCTGAAGTCTACAATCAACTCCTTTGTTTTGCTGACGTTGAGGGAGAGGTTGTTGTCCTGGCACCACAATGCTAGTTCACTTACCTCCTCCCTATAGGCTCACTCGACGTTGCTGGTAATCAGGCCAACAACCGTGGTGTCGTCACTGAACCTCTCTTCACTCTGACTGTCACACAACAGCACAGAGAGACACGCCCTCTCTCTCTCTCTTCCCCCCTCCGCTCTTTCAATCCCCCCTCTCTCTATCTCTCTCTCTCTCCCTTGCTCTCTCAATCCCCCCTCTCTCAATCTCTCTCTCCCTCTATCTCTCTCTCTCTCCCCCTCGCTTTCTCAATCCCCCCTCTCTCTCTCTTTCCCTCTATCTCTCTCTCTCTCTCCCCCTCGCTCTCTCAATCCCCCCCTCTCTCTCTCAGGGTCTTTCTCTCTCCCCCGTCTCTCTCTGTCTCTCTCTCTCCCCCTCTTCCCTTCTGTGCTCTGCTTTGTGTCTGTCTGTGTGTGTGTCTGGCAGCCTGTTGTCTCTGCTGCTAGCTGCCATCCCCAGTCTCTCTGAGTGACCCGCTGGGTTGCCATGTTGGCACAATGTCGCCCCCCCCCCCCCCCCCACCGCTGCCGCTGGGCGCCCGTCCAACTGGGCAACATGGCGCCTGCTGGGGAGATGAGCTCCATCCTTCCTGCTCCTTTCAAAGCCTCCTGCTTCCTATCCATCATCCAGCGCTCCAGCTCTATACAGCACCATGCTAGCTCGTGTAGCTAGGCTAGTGTGTCACTTTGATTTTATTTGACAATTTAAAATAAATCAAAATGTTGGCCACGCCAGGCAACAGATACAAAACTGCGACGGTCCCAAAAAAGTCAAGAGACTGGAGTCCGCCCTGCCCCTCTGTATCAAGAAGTATCTCCTTGTAATTAAATTGAACAACTGCAAACAAGAATTTCATTTTTTGTGTTGAATTTAGGGAGTAGTGTGTGCATATCTAATTACAAAGAGATGCAACCAAATCAACAATATTTAATGGAATTTAGTTTTGAGTTTCTAATAAACTATTTTAAAAGCCTCCTCATCCTCCTCTCTCCTCCTCTCCTCTAATCTCCTCCTCTCTCTCCTCTTCCTCCTCTCTCGCCTCCTCCTCCTCTCTCTCCTCTAATCTCCTCCTCTCTCTCCTCTTCCTCCTCTCTCTCCTCCTCCTCCCCTCTCTTCTCTCTCCTCCTCTCTCTCCTATAATCTCCTCTTCGTCTGAGCTTTCCTCTTATCTCCTCCACCTCCACTCTCACTTCTGTGACCACTCTACCATTCTACCACTCCACTGACTGTCACGCCTCTCTCTTTCAATTACATTTCTATTTCAATTTAAGGGGGTTTATTGGCATGGAAAACATATGTTAACATTGCCAAAGCAAGTGAAATAGATAATAAACAAAAGTGAAATAACAATAAAAATGAACAGTAAACATTACACTCAAAAAAAATAAAGACATATTGCGTTTCATATTATGTCTATATACAGTGTGGTAATTATGTGCAAATAGTTAAAGTACAAAAGGAAAAATAAATAAACATAAATATAGTTTGTATTTACAATGTTGTTTGTTCTTCACTGGTCACCCTTTTCTTTTGTCTGTCTGTCTGTCTGTCTGTCTGTCTGTCTGTCTGTCTGTCTGTCTGTCTGTGTCTCATTCACTCTGTCTGTCTGTCTGTGTCTCATTCACTCTGTCTGTCTGTCTGTGTCTCATTCACTCTGTCTGTCTGTCTGTGTCTCATTCACTCTGTCTGTCTGTCTGTGTCTCATTCACTCTGTCTGTGTCTCATTCACTCTGTCTGTGTCTCATTCACTCTGTCTGTGTCTCATTCACTCTGTCTGTGTCTCATTCACTCTGTCTGTCTGTCTGTGTCTCATTCACTCTGTCTGTCTCATTCACTCTGTCTGTCTCATTCACTCTGTCTGTCTCATTCACTCTGTCTGTCTCTCTCATTCACTCTGTCTGTCTCTCTCATTCACTCTGTCTGTCTCTCTCATTCACTCTGTCTGTCTCTCTCATTCACTCTGTCTGTCTCTCTCATTCACTCTGTCTGTCTCTCTCATTCACTCTGTCTGTCTCTCTCATTCACTCTGTCTGTCTCTCTCATTCACTCTGTCTGTCTCTCTCATTCACTCTGTCTCTCTCTCTCATTCACTCTGTCTCTCTCTCTCATTCACTCTGTCTCTCTCTCTCATTCACTCTGTCTCTCTCTCTCATTCACTCTGTCTCTCTCTCTCATTCACTCTGTCTCTCTCTCTCATTCACTCTGTCTCTCTCTCTCATTCACTCTGTCTCTCTCTCTCATTCACTCTGTCTCCCTCCCTCTGCCTCACTCTGTCTCTCTCTCTCATTCACTCTGTCTCTCTCTCTCATTCACTCTGTCTCTCTCTCTCATTCACTCTGTCTCTCTCTCTCATTCACTCTGTCTCTCTCTCTCATTCACTCTGTCTCTCTCTCTCATTCACTCTGTCTCTCTCTCTCATTCACTCTGTCTCTCTCTCTCATTCACTCTGTCTCCCTCTCTCATTCACTCTGTCTCTCTCTCTCATTCACTCTGTCTCTCTCTCTCATTCACTCTGTCTCTCTCTCTCATTCACTCTGTCTCTCTCTCTCATTCACTCTGTCTCTCTCTCTCATTCACTCTGTCTCTCTCTCTCATTCACTCTGTCTCCCTCTCTCATTCACTCTGTCTCTCTCTCTCATTCACTCTGTCTCTCTCTCTCATTCACTCTGTCTCTCTCTCTCATTCACTCTGTCTCTCTCTCTCATTCACTCTGTCTCTCTCTCTCATTCACTCTGTCTCTCTCTCTCATTCACTCTGTCTCCCTCCCTCTGCCTCACTCTGTCTCTCTCTCTCATTCACTCTGTCTCTCTCTCTCATTCACTCTGTCTCTCTCTCTCATTCACTCTGTCTCTCTCTCTCATTCACTCTGTCTCTCTCTCTCATTCACTCTGTCTCTCTCTCTCATTCACTCTGTCTCTCTCTCTCATTCACTCTGTCTCTCTCTCTCATTCACTCTGTCTCCCTCTCTCATTCACTCTGTCTCCCTCTCTCATTCACTCTGTCTCCCTCTCTCATTCACTCTGTCTCTCTCTCTCATTCACTCTGTCTCTCTCTCTCATTCACTCTGTCTCTCTCTCTCATTCACTCTGTCTCCCTCTCTCATTCACTCTGTCTCTCTCTCTCATTCACTCTGTCTCTCTCTCTCTCATTCACTCTGTCTCTCTCTCTCTCATTCACTCTGTCTCTCTCTCTCTCATTCACTCTGTCTCTCTCTCTCATTCACTCTGTCTCTCTCTCTCATTCACTCTGTCTCTCTCTCTCATTCACTCTGTCTCTCTCTCTCATTCACTCTGTCTCTCTCTCTCATTCACTCTGTCTCTCTCTCTCATTCACTCTGTCTCTCTCTCTCATTCACTCTGTCTCTCTCTCTCATTCACTCTGTCTCTCTCTCTCATTCACTCTGTCTCTCTCTCTCATTCACTCTGTCTCCCTCTCTCATTCACTCTGTCTCTCTCTCTCATTCACTCTGTCTCTCTCTCTCTCATTCACTCTGTCTCTCTCTCTCTCATTCACTCTGTCTCTCTCTCTCATTCACTCTGTCTCTCTCTCTCATTCACTCTGTCTCTCTCTCTCATTCACTCTGTCTCTCTCTCTCATTCACTCTGTCTCCCTCTCTCATTCACTCTGTCTCCCTCTCTCATTCACTCTGTCTCTCTCTCTCATTCACTCTGTCTCTCTCTCTCTCATTCACTCTGTCTCTCTCTCTCTCATTCACTCTGTCTCTCTCTCTCATTCACTCTGTCTCTCTCTCTCATTCACTCTGTCTCCCTCTCTCATTCACTCTGTCTCTCTCTCTCATTCACTCTGTCTCTCTCTCTCTCATTCACTCTGTCTCTCTCTCTCATTCACTCTGTCTCTCTCTCTCATTCACTCTGTCTCTCTCTCTCATTCACTCTGTCTCTCTCTCTCATTCACTCTGTCTCCCTCCCTCTGCCTCACTCTGTCTCCCTCCCTCATTCACTCTGTCTCTCTCTCTCATTCACTCTGTCTCCCTCTCTCATTCACTCTGTCTCTCTCTCTCATTCACTCTGTCTCTCTCTCTCATTCACTCTGTCTCTCTCTCTCATTCACTCTGTCTCTCTCTCTCATTCACTCTGTCTCTCTCTCTCATTCACTCTGTCTCTCTCTCTCATTCACTCTGTCTCCCTCCCTCTGCCTCACTCTGTCTCTCTCTCTCATTCACTCTGTCTCTCTCTCTCTCCCTCCCTCTGCCTCTCTCTCTCTCCCTCCCTCTGCCTCTCTCTCTCTCCCTCCCTCTGCCTCTCTCTCTCTCCCTCCCTCTGCCTCTCTCTCTCTCCCTCCCTCTGCCTCTCTCTCTCTCCCTCCCTCTGCCTCTCTCTCTCTCCCTCCCTCTGCCTCTCTCTCTCTCCCTCCCTCTGCCTCTCTCTCTCTCTGCCTCCCTCTGCCTCTCTCTCTCTCTGCCTCCCTCTGCCTCTCTCTCTCTCTGCCTCCCTCTGCCTCTCTCTCTCTCTGCCTCCCTCTGCCTCTCTCTCTCTCTGCCTCCCTCTGCCTCTCTCTCTCTCTGCCTCCCTCTGCCTCTCTCTCTCTCTGCCTCTCTCTGCCTCTCTCTCTCTCTGCCTCTCTCTGCCTCTGCCTCCCTCTGCCTCTCTCTGCCTCTGCCTCCCTCTGCCTCTCTCTCCCTCTGCCTCTCTCTCCCTCTGCCTCTCTCTCCCTCTGCCTCTCTCTCTGTTCCTTTCTCTGCCACTTTGCATATATCTGCATAACCCCATTTAGAGATGTAACCGTATTAACGCCACACCGGAGTTCACAAGTCATGACTCCCTGACTGGCTCTGGTTCACCCCTCGGCTCCGCCGACCACTCTGTGCACCCCCAAAAATTTGGGGACTGCCTCTCGGGCCTCCGTCGTGGTTGCGACTCCCGGAGTCGTCGTTGATCCTCCTTCGCTGCCTCCACCTGCTTCCATGGCAGGGTCTTGTCCCCTGTCATAACCTCCTCCCATGTCCATGATGTCCTCCACTCCCTTTTCTCCCGGGCCCAGGATCCCTGTTCCTCCTGGCCACGCTGCTTGGTCCTTTGGTGGTGGGATCTTCTGTCACGCTCGTCGAAAGGATTGGACCAAGGCGCAGCGTGCGTATATTTCCACATATTTTATTAAATTGAAACTCAACAAACAAAACAATAAAGCACAAGAACAAACGAAACATGAAGCTACTGGTGTGCACACAGGCAACTATCTGTAGACAAGATCCCATGAAACGCAAAGGGGAAATGGCTGCCTAAATATGATCCCCAATCAGAGACAACGATAAACAGCTGTCTCTGATTGGAAACCATACCAGGCCAACATAAACCATTAAACACCTAGATGACCCACCCTAGTCAATATCACGCCCCAACCAACAGAGAATAAATAGCTCTCTATGGTCAGGGTGTGACACATATGTGGTCATTTTTAGAATGGTGTTTTCCTACTAATTGAACATGTTCACTTATACAGTGGTTGCTCAACTAAAAGTTTTGAGATTATGCTACGGGATTTAAAGGTCATTTGTGGTTTAGTACGGTACCCTGCGTCACTGCTTCATTGCTCCAGACCACCACAAGGGGGAGTTAGAGCACGTATTATGCTTACTGGAAAATACTCTTTCAAAATTAATGGAAGAGGCAAGTGGAAGGGGGAAAAGACAGCATTCAGAGGTCAAGACAGCACTGCTCTGAGACAAGCATGGGGACTGGTCTTGATAAATCAATGAGATTTTTATTTTCCCTGAATCTCCGTTTGGGTATTGGTTAGACTACAATTAGGCTGTGAAAATGTTAGGATTATTTTGCTCTTACTGGTCACTCCCGACCGGTCACATTGTACAACGCCATTATAGGCTATTAGCAGGACAATAGATACTTTGTGCAATGCAATTGATCAGCGTTAAAAACTTTGCGGATGGGGCCTCCCGAGTGGCACAGCGGTCTAAGACACCGTATCACAGTGCAAACTGTGTTGCAACAGATGCTGGTTCGATATCCGTACCGGCTGCGACCGGGAAAACCATGAGGCGACGGTGGTCTTTTGGTTTCTCTCCCTCTAAAACATAAATCAATTATTCTAAATTACAAACTGGCTTTATTTACAAATTAGTAAGCATGTCTCACCCCATGTTCAAGAATGACCTTGTTCTCACTTTCAGTTATTTGAAAAAGAAAATCCAAAATATAGTTCTTTTTAAACTAGGACTTGAAAATTAGATTGTGAACTCCGCAAACAACGTTTCTAGTCCAAGAATGAGAATGGTAAATGACTAATACATTTGTTCAATACATTAGAATACAAAATAAGCCATCCATTCATCCATTATGCACCAGAGCTGAGAGGATCACCAAAACTAAAGGTATTTTGGTTTCAGTGTATCTTCTATAAAAAAAAATAGTATAGCCTATCAATGTGTAGGCATACTGTGTAATAAAACACATGGTTCCACAGAATACAAACTGGGATGGATCCTGAGGCAAATGTGTCTTCTTCATCAACATCTTTAAGCTTTTGTTAATAAAATAATGATACAAATACTCTCGCCAGCTTTGATCCATGCCTGGGCCTGCAGCACGTACATTGCTTTGTTTGTCAGACAAATCATTGGGTCCAAACTACAGAACAGTACAAAACGAGAACACACATGGTTAATGTTCTGAAAAATATATTTACACTACCGTTCAAAAGTTTGGGGTCACTTAGAAATGTCCTTGTTTTTGTCCATTAAAATAACATCAAATTGATCAGAAATACAGTGTAGACATTGTTAATGTTGTAAATGACTATTGTAGCTGGAAACGGCAGATTTTTTATGAAATATCTACATAGGCGTACAGAGGCCCATTATCAGCAACCATTACTCCTGTGTTCCAATGGCACGTTGTGTTAGTTAATCCAAGTTTCTCATTTTAAAAGGCTAATTGATCATTAGAAAACACCTTTTCAATTATGTTTGCACAGCTGAAAACTGTTGTTCTGATTAAAGAAGCAATAAAACTGGCCTTCTTTAGACTAGTTGAGTATCTGTAGCATCAGCATTTGTGGGTTCGATTACAGGCTCAAAATGGCCAGAAACAAATAACTTTCTTCTGAAACTCATCAGTCGATTCTTGTTCTGAGAAATGAAGGCTATTCCATGCGAGAAATTGCCAAGAAACTGAAGCTCTCGTACAAGGCTGTGTACTACTCCCTTCACAGAACAGTGCAAACTGGCTCTAACCAGAATAGAAAGAGGAGTGGGAGGCCCCGGTGCACAACTGAAAAAGAGGACAAGTACATTAGATTGTCTAGTTTGAGAAACAGACGCCTCACAAGTCCTCAACTGGCAGCTCATTAAATAGTACCCGCAAAACACCAGTTTCAACGTCAACAGCGACGAGGATGCTGGCCTAGGCAAAGTTCCTCTGTCCAGTATCTTTGTTCTTTTGCCCATCTTAATCTTTTCTTTTTATTGGCCAGTCTGAGATATGGCTTTTTATTTGCAACTCGCCAAATGTTCTCATCTGTTGCGTTAACCACAATGCATAAAAAGTAATTTTTTATGCTAGCGGTTGTATTAATTTGAGATCTATTGGATCCCACAACTGTCCCAGATTATCTTTGAAATATATATATATTTTTAGACAGAATAGAATAGGTTGACTTTTGTACCTTTGGGGGATAGTAGATTGTTGCTGTTCGTTAGGCCTACTCATCTTATTTGCTGACGAAAAATAAATGTTTAGTTCTTTTAACATCTTCAATATGCGCCTCGGAATTAGACGTACAGTATGTCTTCAATTGTAGCCTGTGAGAAAGACCCCGATCCAGTGACTGACAGCCGTGCTTCGGCACGCAGCCGGGATAAGGGAATTATAATGATTATATTCAGCCCAAGGGCACAAAGGCATGGATTTCTTTAGGGGACATTATGACCACACAAAGGGATGCAGCCGGGAAATTCGAGGCATGATCAAGTGCTTGTCAAAATTGTGAATGAGAGACTGATGAAGTGTGTGCAGCCTGTGCAAAAAAACAAAGCAGAGCTCATGCCTTTCATGTGACCTTTTGCAAATCATCATTAGTCTCATCATGCAGACAAAGAATGTATAAAAAAATCTAAAGATATAGCCAAACATTTGTATCACAACTAAAGTTGCAAAAATAACTCTAAATTTTTGCATATAGGAGTACCTATTTCTTTCTTAACCACTCAACACAGAATAGCCGCATGTGCGCACTCCCTCAAATCGTTTGGAGAAAATATCCTTTCTATTTGATTCAGCTTTGTTCAATTGTATTCTTCATACTATAAAATAATGTAAAACAAGAAATTCGAAACAAATCTTGTCAACTAAATTAACTAGTGTAGACCACAGCCATTTGGCATAGCCAGATCAGGGTCTAACATAAGGACAACACAGAGTATGCTATTCTGTTCTTCTGAAATAGATAACATTTTCTTCATATCATGTTTCTATAGACCTGTCTAAATAAATAATGGATTTATTGTGACGGTGTAGGTTGGTGTACATGGATTTATTAGACTTTTTAAAATGTAGATGTTCCAAAGGTCTGCATCAGTGGCTTGTAGGGTATGCGTGGAAGCCAGGAGATAGTAAATGTGTTTATGTTAATTAACGGACAATCACCGGCTGACAAAATTCCATGACCGCCACAGCCCTAACCCCATTTACGAAGTTCAAATGGGACTGGCTTGGCTTGTGCATCTCATTGAAAAATGGCCCATCAAATGTTATGTTGATTGTAAATTAAGCGTGTTCGAGAATGCAGTGCTGAATTTTGATGTTGCCCCTTGAAGCATATCAACTTTTGAAACTCATCTGTTTTTATTTGTATTTCCAATACTATAATATGAATATATTAGCATCTGGGACTGAGTAGAAGGCAATTTACTCTGGGCACTCTTTTCATCCAAACTTCCTGATTGATGTCTTGAGATGTTGCTTCAATATATCCACATAATTGTCCTGCCTCATGATGCCATCTATTTTGTGAAGTGCACCAGTCCCTCCTGCAGCAAAGCACCCCCACAACATGATCCTGCCACCCCTGTGCTTCACGGTTGGGATGATGTTCTTTGGCTTGCAAGCCTCCCCCTTTTTCCTCCAAACATAACGATGGTCATTATGGCCAAACAGTACTTTTTTTTTTCATCAGACCAAATCAAATCAAATGTATTTATATAGCCCGTCTTACATCAGCTGATATCTCAAAGTGCTGTACAGAAACCCAGCCTAAAACTGGGTCAGTTGAGGATGCCTGGTCATTCTTTAAAAGTTACTTCCTCACCATATTAGACAAGCATGCTCCGTTCAAAAAATGCAGAACCAAGAACAGATATAGCCCTTGGTTCACTCCAGACCTGACTGCCCTCGACCAGCACAAAAACATCCTGTGGCGAACTGCAATAGCATCGAAGAGCCCCCGCGATATGCAACTGTTCAGGGAAGTCAGGAACCAATACACGCAGTCAGTCAGGAAAGCAAAGGCCAGCTTTTTCAAGCAGAAATTTGCATCCTGTAGCTCTAACTCCAAAAAGTTCTGGGATACTGTAAAGTCCATGGAAAACAAGAGCACCTCCTCCCAGCTGCCCACTGCACTGAGGCTAGATAACACGGTCACCACTGATAAGTCCGTGATAATCGAAAACTTCAACAAACATTTCTCAATGGCTGGCCATGCCTTCCACCTGGCGACTCCAACCTTGGCCAACAGCCCCGCCCCCCCCCCCCGCTGCTACTCGCCCAAGCCTCCCCAGCTTCTCCTTTACCCATATCCAGATAGCAGATGTTCTGAAAGAGCTGGAAAACCTGGACCCATACAAATCAGCTGGGCTTGACAATCTGGACCCCCTATTTCTGAAACTGTCCGCCGCCATTGTCGCACCCCCTATTACCAGCCTGTTCAACCTCTCCTTCGTATCATCTGAGATCCCCAAGGATTGGAAAGCTGCCGCGGTCATCCCCCTCTTCAAAGGGGGAGAAACCCTGGACCCAAACTGTTACAGACCTATATCCATCCTGCCCTGCCTAGCTAAGGTCTTCGAAAGCCAAGTCAACAAACAGATCACTGACCATCTCGAATCCCACCGTACCTTCTCCGCTGTGCAATCCGGTTTCCGAGCCGGTCACGGGTGCACCTCAGCCACGCTCAAGGTACTAAACGATATCATAACCGCCATCGATAAAAGACATTACTGTGCAGCCGTCTTCATCGACCTGGCCAAGGCTTTCGACTCTGTCAATCACCATATTCTTATCGGCAGACTCAATAGCCTCGGTTTTTCTAATGACTGCCTTGCCTGGTTCACCAACTACTTTGCAGACAGAGTTCAGTGTGTCAAATCGGAGGGCATGTTGTCCGGTCCTCTGGCAGTCTCTATGGGGGTACCACAGGGTTCAATTCTCGGGCCGACTCTTTTCTCTGTATACATCAATGATGTTGCTCTTGCTGCGGGCGATTCCCTGATCCACCTCTACGCAGACGACACCATTCTGTATACTTCCGGCCCTTCCCTGGACACTGTGCTATCTAACCTCCAAACGAGCTTCAATGCCATACAACACTCCTTCCGTGGCCTCCAACTGCTCTTAAACGCTAGTAAAACCAAATGCATGCTTTTCAACCGTTCGCTGCCTGCACCCGCACGCCCGACTAGCATCACCACCCTGGACGGTTCCGACCTAGAATATGTGGACATCTATAAGTACCTAGGTGTCTGGCTAGACTGCAAACTCTCCTTCCAGACTCATATCAAACATCTCCAATCCAAAATCAAATCTAGAGTCGGCTTTCTATTCCGGAACAAAGCCTCCTTCACTCACGCCGCCAAACTTACCCTAGTAAAACTGACTATCCTACCGATCCTCGACTTCGGCGATGTCATCTACAAAATAGCTTCCAATACTCTACTCAGCAAACTGGATGCAGTTTATCACAGTGCCATCCGTTTTGTTACTAAAGCACCTTATACGACCCACCACTGCGACCTGTATGCCCTAGTCGGCTGGCCCTCGCTACATGTTCGTCGTCAGACCCACTGGCTCCAGGTCATCTACAAGGCTATGCTAGGTAAAGTGCCGCCTTATCTCAGTTCACTGGTCACGATGGGTACACCCACCCGTAGCACGCGCTCCAGCAGGTGTATCTCACTGATCATCCCTAAAGCCAAAACCTCATTTGGACGCCTTTCCTTCCAGTTCTCTGCTGCCTGCGACTGGAACGAATTGCAAAAATCTCTCTTATCTCCCTCAACAACTTTAAAAATCTGCTATCCGAGCAGCTAACCGATCGCTGCAGCTGTACATAGTCCATCTGTAAACTACCCACCCAATTTACCTACCTCACCCCCATACTGATTTTATTTATTTACTTTTCTGCTCTTTTGCACACCAGTATCTCTTCTTGCACATGATCATCTGATGATTTATCACTCCAGTGTTAATCTGCTAAATTGTAATTATTCGATTTATTGCCTACCTCATGCCTTTTGCACACATTGTATATAGATTCTCTTTTTTCTACCATGTTATTGACTTGTTTATTGTTTACTCCATGTAACTCTGTGTTGTTGTCTGTTCACACTGCTATGCTTTATCTTGGCC
This sequence comes from Salvelinus fontinalis, assembly GCF_029448725.1. Classification (NCBI taxonomy): domain Eukaryota; kingdom Metazoa; phylum Chordata; class Actinopteri; order Salmoniformes; family Salmonidae; genus Salvelinus; species Salvelinus fontinalis. The sequence continues at coordinate 24,662,216 of NC_074689.1, forward strand.
AGGTCGCAGTTGCAAATGAGAACTTGTTCTCAACTAGCCTACCTGGTTAAATAAAGGTGAAATAAAATAAAATAAATATAAAAAAAACAAACAGCAAGCAATGCAGGTGTAGAAGCACCAGAGGATATTTCTCCAAAAAGATCTTTGTCCCCATCTGCAGTTGCAAAGTGTAGTCTGGCTTTTTTATGGCGGTTTTGGAGCAGTGGCTTCTTCCTTGCTGCGCGGCCTTTCAGGTTAGATCGATATAGGACTCGTTTGACTGTAAATAAAGATACTTTTGTACCTGTTTCCTCCAGAATCTTCACACGGTCCTTTGCTGTTGTTCTGGGATTGATTTGCACTTTTCGCACCAAAGTACGTTCATCTCTAGGAGACAGAACGTGTCTCCTTCCTGAACGGGGTATGACGGCTGTGTGGTCCCATGGTGTTTATACTTGCGTACTATTGTTTGTACAGATGAACGTGGTATCTTCAGGCATTTGGAAATTGCTACCGAGGATGAACCAGACTTGTGGAGGTCTACAATTAATTTTCTGAGGTCTTGGCTGATTTCCTTTGATTTTCCCATGATGTCAGGCAAAGAGGCACTAAGTGTGAATGTAGGCCTTTAATAAATACATCCACAGGTACATCTCCAATTGACTAAAATGATGTCAATTAGCCTATCAGAAGCTTCTAATGCCGTGACATAATTTTCTGAAATTTTCCAAGCTGTTTAAAGGCAAAGTCAACTCAGTGTATGTTAACTTCTGACCCACTGGAATTGTGATACAGGTAATTATAAGTGAAATAATCTGTCTGTAAACAGTTGTTGAAACAATTGCTTGTGTCATGCACAAAGTAGATGTCCTAACCGACTTGCCAAAACTATAGTTTGTTAACAAGAAATTTGTGGAGTGGTTGAAAAACGAGTTTTAATGAATCCAACCTAAGTGTATGTAAACTTCCAACTTCCACTGTTCATATCTCCCTGGCATATTACATAATTTATGCAGCAGCATACAATACATTTTGGACTCACCTTATTGTGCTGTGCTCACTTGTCATCAAAGTCTGGCATTCTTTGGATTTATGGTGCTTTCAATACAACTGGGAACTCAGAAAAAAACAAGGTCAATCATGAGGTTAGTGGTCTTCAGGTCGGAGCTCTAGAAAGAGTCCCGAATTCCCGACTTGGAATTCCGAGTTGGATGACCGTTCAAAACTTATTTTCACAGTTGTCTTGAACTCACTGAAGTCTGAGATTTCCCAGTTCCGAGTTTCCAGTTGTTTTGAAAGCGGCAGAAGACATGCTGGATTGACAGCATGGCCAATGTTGAATGTTTATCATTTTAAGCTTGGAAAAGAGACTCATAAACCCAAACTTGGACAACACATCCACTCCACTGAATAGCAGGCCAGTGATTGCTTTGCAATGCTTACAGTATCACATCCGGCCGTGATTGGGAGTCCCAAAGGGTGGGGCACAATTGTCCCAGCGTTGTCCGGGTTTGGCCGGGGTAGGCCGTCATTGTAAATAAGAATTTGTCCTTAACTGACTTGCCTAGTTAAATAAAGGTTACATTTAAAATAAAATAAAATGTTAGCCATTGATTCCTTCCAAACCACTCATTGTTGAATTTGTGATTTCCAAATTTCTGTGTAATGTCAATGTCCAATGGCCGATGAGCACCAATATGTTTTATCTATAATTTCTCTTCATATGACAAGGGTGGAAAAGGCTTTGCCGGTAGATTGTCAACTTGATTCATAATGCTAGGATTTTCCAATTATGATGTTGACATGATCCGTCCAATCAAAGCTACTGTAGATTTAACTTGATTTGACGTCATTTTGTCTGTGGCCAACTACCTTGAGCCTTCTTGGATGGGCACTTCTAATGTAACTCTGGCAGCACTCAAGGGGCTTGAATTTTCGAGCTCTACCTGTAGATTTTGCGGTGACGTAGTGTCCCCCCTTGAGTGAGAGAACACTGAGCCAATCACGGCGCAACTAGAAAACATTACCAACCCCTACGCTCCGTGTCTTTCGCTGGCTACCTGAGTGGCGCAGCAGTCTAAGGCACCGCATCTCAGTGCTTGAGGCTTCACTACAGACACCCAGGTTCAAATCCGGGCTGTATTACAACTAGCTGTGATTGGGAGTCCCATAGGGTGGCGCACAATTGGCACAGTGTTTTCTGGGTTTGGCCGGTGTAGGCCGTCATTGTAAATAAGAAATTGTTCTTAACTGACTTACCTAGTTAAATAAAACCACAGAAAGCACTGAGCTAGGCTGAAACACCTACATTTTGGAGCTGCCTTACTCAAGAAAACAACAGAGACCATGTTTGTATGCGGCTTTATCAACTCAATGATTATTTATTTTTTACATTGTTTGCAAACTGATATGTGACACGCATTAATGCCAAAATGACATGCAAAACAGGCACACAAAAAATGTCTAATAATATTATAGCTAAACAGGTGGGGCTCTGCCCAAACCTGCCCTGAATGACGGGTCGCCACTGACCTTAGGTCAACACCAAGCGTTATACATTTCAGCCATGTTTTTCCAGCAATGTGGTTTGTGGCGAACCATTAGCAATTGATCCTACCTAGCTCAATTGGCCTAACAAATAAACAACACCTCCCCTCGTACAGTATCGTGTGACCCACCCTCTAATTACCAGTGTTTATTGCTTGCGGGCTAAACCGTTAGCTTTATGACACGGTAAGGGCCCTGTGGCTGCTAATTTTATAGAGGGAAGCCATTTAACTTAGCGTCAACCTGGAGGAAAGATAGCCTTTGTTTGCATGCATGTCTGAATAGCCTTGCTTTGGGGTCTGTTATTATTGTGTTTTGCCTTTGGCCCTGGTATTTTATTGTATCACGATCCCCATTAGCTGACGCCATGACGACAGCTAGTCTTTCTGTGGTCGGAATAACGACAACTCGTCTTCCCTTATTCTCTCACTAGGGATAAGGGGTTGATTTAGGAGTGAAGGGTACCCATACAGAAAACAGTATACAATTTCAATATATTTAAAGTGACGTTAAATGTATTTCACATACATGTAGAAACATTTGCATTTTTTTGCTCAAATGCATGTAATGCCTGACAATATTCCAGAAATGCATGACATCTAGTGTACAGGATGGCCAAAGTGGTTAATAATTCAGTTCTTAAATTCATCTTTAAATATTGATCAATGGTGATCAACAAAAAAAAAAAACGACAAAAAAAAAAAAACGTTTGATTTCCCCTAATTTGAACATTCTCTCATTCCGAGCACATGTTCAACTTCATAACAAATATGTTTCTCAAGAGGTAAAGAAAGTGAAGTAAGTGCCTGTCTTCAGCTTAATAAAATAATGAAAAAAAATCTGGTGCCTGATGTTTTTCTTATAATTTTATTTCATTTTGTTATCTATTTAAAAAAGATATATACACTGTAGAACACTCCACAATATGTCAAAGTGTAGGTCTAGGTCTTATGCTTCCAATGAGTGGTAGTATACAACTCTACGTGGATGGTTAGCAGTGTTATGGTGTGTTCGTAGCCAAGTGGGAAGTGGAAATTTACCACATCTGGGACCAATCCACTTAAACGGCCCCCAACTGGTAATTACTAGATACATCATCCATGAATCCCCGTGTGACAGGGGGAATGGAAGCTTGTTGTGTGCAACAGGAAGGGGCAATAGAATGCAAGGTTCACAAATTTAAATTGTTCAAACATTTGTAGTCTTTAACAGGGTTGACGTGTTATGGTCATCCCGCCAAGTTTTTTTACCAACGAAACACCAGAAAACGACCAAAAAGAGTAGAACCAATTCGCCTGCTTTTACACTATGATTTGACTATTAGATGTTCAATTATTTTTACTTTAAACATGAATGAGGCTGATGAAAACACCATTCTCAAAAAATTACCGCAAATGTGATTATGCATGAAAAGGATCTTCCCCAAACTTAAAACTCACGCAAGGACAGTAAAGTTCTACACCGGTTGTAAATCGGATGAATGTGCTTAACTTTAAGAAGTTATTTGGCCACTTTAGTTGCGATACAAACCTTATCAAAACATATAGGCCTATGGGCTAGGCTACATGAGGTGTGATACTAATCTTATCAAAACATATAGGCCAGTGGGCTCGGCTACATGAGGTGTGATACTAACCTTATCAAAACATATAGGCCTATGGGCTAGGCTGCATGAGGTGTGATACAAACCTTATCAAAACATATAGGCCTATGGGCTAGGCTACATGAGGTGTGATACTAACCTTATCAAAACATATAGGCCTATGGGCTAGGCTACATGAGGTGTGATACTAACCTTATCAAAACATATAGGCCTATGGTCTCGGCTACATGAGGTGTGATACTAACCTTATCAAAACATATAGGCCTATGGGCTAGGCTGCATGAGGTGTGATACAAACCTTATCAAAACATATAGGCCTATGGGCTAGGCTACATGAGGTGGGTGAATATGATTTGAAACTGTCACAAATAAAGCATACGCTGTTTCTTGCCTTACTGCACACAAGCCGGGCATCATTCACAAGTGATTGGCTAAAACATCATTCACAAGTGACTGGCTAAAACATCATTCACACGTGATTGGCTAAAACATCATTCACAAGTGACTGGCTAAAACATCATTCACACGTGATTGGCTAAAACATCATTCACACGTGACTGGCTAAAACATCATTCACACGTGACTGGCTAAAACATCATTCACACGTGACTGGCTAAAACATCATTCACACGGGACTGGCTAAAACATCATTCACAAGGGACTGGCTAAAACATCATTCACAAGGGACTGGCTAAAACATCATTCACAAGGGACTGGCTAAAACATCATTCACAAGGGACTGGCTAAAACATCATTCACAAGGGACTGGCTAAAACATCATTCACAAGGGACTGGCTAAAACATCATTCACAAGGGACTGGCTAAAACATCATTCACAAGGGACTGGCTAAAATATCATTCACAAGGGACTGGCTAAAATATCATTCACAAGGGACTGGCTAAAACATCATTCACAAGGGACTGGCTAAAACATCATTCACAAGTGATTGGCTAAAACATCATTCACAAGTGATTGGCTAAAACATCATTCACACGTGACTGGCTAAAACATCATTCACACGTGACTGGCTAAAACATCATTCACACGTGACTGGCTAAAACATCATTCACACGTGACTGGCTAAAACATCATTCACACGTGACTGGCTAAAACATCATTCACACGTGACTGGCTAAAACATCATTCACACGTGACTGGCTAAAACATCATTCACACGTGACTGGCTAAAACATCATTCACACGTGACTGGCTAAAACATCATTCACACATGATAGGCTAATATTGCCACCCGTCAGATTATTCTTGATTTAATATTGTCTTTACATATACTAAATAATATATATGTGTGAGATTTGTTTCGATTGGACCATTAGAATGGACCAGAGTGCCGGAGAGGGGGAGCGGGGGTAGACATAACACTTGCACTTTATCTGTTCTGCCGTTTTAATGAGACTGACATAAGTGCATGTGATATCAAATCACCCACTAAGGTTTCATTGTTAAGACATTTTGTTAAAATAAGATTTTGCCAATGTATTTAATTTGACATACACACTTATTTCTTACAATTACATTTAAATACATGCTAAAATATGTTTGACAAAACATGTCCAATACATTTTTTTAAATATTTACCAAGTATGTAGATAAATACTCTATATTCTAAAATACATTCTGATGCATTTAACATATATTGTGATATACATTATTACATGCATTTATGTTCTATATGTTGGAATATATTTAAAATGTATTAAATAATTTTTTGTTACGTACATTTGGCCAATGTTATATTTTTCACATTTATCCTAAAAAAAATCAGAATGGGAGATAGTCTTTGTAAAAATATCTTGGAAAATTGAATTGGTTTTAATCCTACACTGAGTATACAAAGCATCAAGGAAACCTTCCTAATATTGAGTTGCCCCCCCCCCCCCCCCCCCCCTTTTGCCCTCAGAACAGCCTCATATCGTCAGGGCATGGACTCTACAAGGTGTTGAAAGCGTTCCACAGGGATGCTGGTCCATGTTGGCTCCAATGCTCCCCACAGTTGTGTCAAGTTGGCTGGATGTCCTTTGTGGTGGTGGACTATTCTTGATATAAACGGGAAACTGTTGAGCGTGAAAGACCCAGCAGCGTTGCAGTTCTCAAATCAAATCAAGTCAAATGTTATTTTGTCACATGTGCAGAATGCAACCTTACAGTGAAATGCTTCCTTACACGCCCTTAACCAACCAATGCTTTAAAAAGTTAAGGAGAAAAACATGTTAAGTAAACAATAGATAAGTAAAAAAAAAAAATGAAAATAAGAATAACAAATAATTAAACATGAGCAGTAAAATAACAATAGCGAGGCTATATACAGGGGATACCAGTACAGAGTCAACGTGCAAACTGCTTGACACAAACTGGTGCGCCTGGCACCTACTACCATACCCAGTTCAAAGGCATATTTTGTCTTGCCCATTCACCTTCTGAATGGCACACATACACAATCCATGTCTCAACTGTCTCAAGGCTTAAAAATAACCATTTAACTTGTCTCCTCCCCTTCATCTACACTGATTTGAAGTGGATTTAACAAGTGACATCAATAAGGGATCATAGCTTCACCTTGATTCACCTGGTCAGTCTGTCTTGGAAAGAGCAGGTGTCCTTAATGTTTGTAAACTCATTGTATGTTTACTCAAATTTCATGCTAAGGTTTTAATATTCAACAATTTTACAAGCCAAATTACGAGTCAAATGTCAGTACATTCATGCATAACGTAGGGTACAAGTTGTGCTTTTTGGGAGATTGGATTTGGTCAGGGTTTTGTCCTTCCTAACTCTTCCTTTTCCCTCTCTTGTGACTGGGTGGGAGTTGTTGTTTGTGATCTCTCTCTCTGTGAGTGTGTGTGTCAGAGAGGGAAATAGTGAGAGAGTTATGAGAAAGAGGTAGAAAATCAGAGGAAGAGCGAGAGAGAGAGAGAGAGAGAGTGCTGCCGTGTTGTTATGCCTGATGGCTCTTTCTTCTTCAGTAACAGCTGGTGGTGCGAGGGCCGCAAGGGTGTGTGTGTGTGTGTGTGTGTCTTTGTTTGTGTATGTGTCTTTGTGCGTGTGTGTGTCTTTGTGTGAGAGAAAGAGAGACGGAGAGAATTAAAGAAGGCTTGATGTTATTGTTGCTGCTACTGTTGTTGCCACATTGTAAGTGGTGGGAAAGGTGTGCCAGGTTTCTCTGGAACAGTTTAGAAGAGCATACGGTGCATGGGCCCTGCCCGGAATACGCAATGCCCCATCGCCAAACACACACACACACACACACTTTTTAATTACAGAAGATAATATCGCTGGGAGTGGGACACTACACTCCCAGAGTGTAGTGTCTAGAATGTGCTGTCTAGAACCTAGAAGGGTTCTTCGGTTCTCCCCATAGAACCCTTTAAATAACAATTTTTGGTTCCAGGTATTGATTATTATAATTTTTTTTAAATCACCTGTATTTAACCAGGTAGGCCAGTTAAAAACAAGTTCTCATTTACAACTGCGTCCTGGCCAAGATAAAGCAAAGCAGTGCGACAACAACAACACAGTTACACATGGGATAAACAAACGTACAGTCAATATTACAATAGAAAATCTGTATACAGTGTGTGCAAATGAAGTAAGGAGGTAAGGCAATAAATAGGCCAATAGTGGCGAAGTAATTACTATTTAGCAATTTACACTGGAGTGATGGATGTGCAGATGAGGATGTGCAAGTAGAAATACTGGTGTGAAAAAGAGCAGAAAAACTAAAACAAATATGGGGATGAGGTAGTTGGATGGGCTATTTACAGATGGGCTGTGTACAGCTGCAGCGATCGGCTAGCTGCTCAGATAGCTGATGCTTAAAGTTAGTGAGGGAGATATAAGTCTCCAACTTCAGTGATTTTTGCAATTCGTTCCAGTCATTGGCAGCAGAGAACTGGAAGGAAAGGTGGCCAAAGGAGGTGTTGGCTTTGGGGATGACCAGTGCAATCTACCTGCTGGAGCGCATGCTACGAGTGGGTGCTGCTATGGTAACCAGTGAGCTGAGATAAGGTGGGGCTTTACCTAGCAAAGAATTATAGATGACCTGGAGCCAGTGGGTTTGGCGACGAATATGTAGCGAGGACCAGCCAACGAGAGCATACAGGTCGCAATGATGGATAGTATATGGGGCTTTGGTGACAAAACAGATGGCACTGCGATAGACTGCATCCAATTTGCCGAGTAGAGTGTTGGAGGCTATTTTGTAAATGACATCGCCGCAATCAAGGATTGGTAGGATAGTCAGTTTTATGAGGGTATGTTTGGCAGCATGAGTGAAGGAGGCTGTTTTTGCTTAATAGGAAGCTGATTCAAGATTTAATTTTGGATTGGAGATGCTTAATATGAGCCTGGAAGGAGAGTTTACAGTCTAGCCAGAGACCTCAGAATTTATAGTTGTCCACATATTCTAAGTCGGAACTGTCCAGAGTAGTGATGCTAGTCGGGCGGGCGGGTGCGGGCAGCAATCGGTTGAAGAGCATGCATTTCGTTTTACTAGCATTTAAGAGCAGTTGGAGGCCACGGAAGGAGTGCTGTATGGCATTGAAGCTTGTTTGGAGGTTTGTTAACATAGTGTCCAAAGAAGGGCCAGATGTTTACAGAATGGTTTTGTCTGCGTAGAGGTGAATCAAAGAATCCTTCGTAGCAAGAGCGACATCATTGATATATAAAGAGAAAAGAGTCGGCCCGAGAATTGAACCCTGTGGCACCCCCATAGAGACTGCAAGAGGTACGGACAACAGGCCCTCCGATTTGACACACTGAACTCTATCTGAGATGTAGTTAGTGAACCAGGCGAGGCAGTCTTTAGAGAAACCAAATCTGGTGAGTCTGCCGATAAGAATATGGTGATTGACAGAGTCGAAAGCCTTGGCCAAGTCGATGAAGACTGCTTCACAGTACTGTCTTTGATCGATGGCGGTTATGATATCGTTTAGGACCTTTACCGTGGCTGAGGTGCACCCGTGACTAGCTCGGAACCGGGTTGCATAGTGGAGAAGGTGGGATTCGAAATGGTCGATGATCTGTTTGTTCACTTGGCTTTCAAAGACTTTAGAAAGACAGGGCAGGATGGATATAGGTCTGTAACAGTTTGGGTCTAGAGTGTCTCCCCCTTTGAAGAGGGGTTGACCGCAGCTGCTTTCCAATCTTTAGGAATCTCAGACGATACGAAAGAGAGGTTGAACAGACTAGTAATATGGGGTTGCAACAATGGCGGTGGATAATTTTTGGAAGAGAGGGTCCAGATTGTCTAGCCTAGCTGATTTGTAGGGATCCAGATTGTGCAACTCTGTCAAAACATCAGCTGTCTGGATTTGGGTGAAGGAGAAGCGGGAGGAGGGGGGCCTGGGCCATTTGCTGCGGGGGGGTGCAGAGCTGTTGGCCGGGGTTGGGGTAGCCAGATGGAAACCGTGGATAGCCGTAGAGAAATTCTTGATTATCGTGGATTTATCGGTGGTGACAGTGTTTCCTAGCCTCAGTGCCGTGGCCAGCTGGGAGGAGGTGCTCTTATTCTCCATTGACTTTAGTGTCCCAAAACTTTTTGGAATTAGTGCTGCAGGATGCAAATTTCTGTTTGAAAAAGCTAGCCTTTGCTTTCCTAACTGACTGTGTATATTGGTTCCTGACTTCCCTGAAAAGTTGCATATCGCGGGGACTATTTGATGCTAGTGCAATACGCCACGGGATGTTTTTGTGCTGGTCAAGGGCAGTCAAGTCTGGAGGTAGAACCCTTTTGTTTCAGGTAGAACTTTTTTTTGTTTCCATTTTCGAACTCTTACCACACAGGGCTCTACATGGAACCTAAAAGGGTTATACCTGGAACCAAAAAAGGTTCTCTTATGGGGAAAGAACCCTTTTGAAACCCTTTTTTTCTGACAGTGTAAGCTAGTCGAGACTGTAATAACACATTAAGTTATAGCTTGACAAATGAAACACAATCCTGTCTCCCTCTCATCCGTCTTTGGTCCATTATCTTTTATCTTCAAATTTCAGTTCAATACAAAACCTCATTTCAATACCATAACGAAATTAGGACAAACGTGCGTTATTCTCTAAACAAAGTTAGTTTGTTCAGTGGAAAACTCAATGCTCCATCTACCATTTCGCATTGCCCATTTTGAACCACACTTGTGGAATAGAATAGAAAAATACAATAGTTGGTGTGTTGTTAGTTTAATCAGACTGTGTTTGTCAATTGTTGTGACCTAGATGAAGATCAGATAAAATTTTATGACCAATTTATGCAGAAATCCAGGTATTTCCAAAGGGTTTACATACTTTTTCCCCCCACTGTATGTTGTCAACCCATCAAATACAAACAACTTACTATTTTCTCATTTTCAAAAGGTCCCAAGCTCACATTCTTAGAAAGTACTCACAAATCCTCCTGTCTTAAAAATCCTACGGTGGTCTGAACAGAGCAGAAATAGTGCCCTGCTCATTAGGAGAATAGCAGACATTCTTCCTCCCAATGTCCTTCTTCCTGTGTTTTGAGCCCCTCTGAGCGGTCATTAGTCCACGGTTCTCATTTAACAAGACAGCTCATCGGAGATACAGAGAGAAGCGAGGAGCAGCGACAACTGAATTCCACCGTCACACACACACACACACACACACACACACACGAGATTTGTCCATGAGCATTTAATTTTTTTTATGTATTTACATTTTTTTTTTTTTTTACTCAGTCAGGGTCTCAACTTAATGATGAAAGTTAGAATAGTAGAACACAAGGTGGAATCAGCAGTTTCCCTCTTGTTATATGTCACTAACTGACAGTCAGATAAAGCTCATGTCAGCTCATGTCAGTTAAAAACATTTAGATTGGAAAATGAGTCTAGTTAGTCTAGCCAGCTATCTACAGTTAACTTGTAGTAATCATGACCGAATTAAATTATATTTTTGAATCACGGTGCTGAGTTAATATGAGTTTGTGTAGCAGCTAATTGTATAGCTAATAGGCTAGGTGTTTGTAGATGGACTGAGGTGAATAAATCTACAGCAGCCAATACAACTGACTAGGTATCCCCCTTTCCCTATACAACTGACTAGGTATCCCCCCTTTCCCTATACAACTGACTAGGTATCCCCCCTTTCCCTATACAACTGACTAGGTATCCCCCTATACAACTGACTAGGTATCCCCCCTTTCCCTTTACTACTGACTAGGTATCCCCCTATACAACTGACTAGGTATCCCCCTTTCCCTATACAACTGACTAGGTATCCCCCTATACAACTAACTAGGTATCCCCCTTTCCCTATACAAGTGACTAGGTATCCCCACTTTCCCTATACAACTGACTAGGTATCCCCCCTTTCCCTATACAACTGACTCGGTATCCCCCCCTTTCCCTATACAACTGACTAGGTATCCCCCCTTTCCCTATACAACTGGCTAGGTATCCCCCTTTCCCTATACAACTGACTAGGTATCCCCCCTTTCCCTATACAACTGACTAGGTATCCCCCCTTTCCCTATACAACTGACTAGGTATCCCCCTTTCCCTATACAACTGACTAGGTATCCCCCCTTTCCCTATACAACTGACTAGGTATCCCCCCTTTCCCTATACAACTGACTAGGTATCCCCCTTTCCCTATACAACTGACTAGGTATCCCCCTTTCCCTATACAACTGACTAGGTATCCCCCCTTTCCCTATACAACTGACTAGGTATCCCCCTTTCCCTATACAACTGACTAGGTATCCCCCCTATACAACTGACTAGGTATCCCCCTTTCCCTTCTCAACTGATTAGCTATCCCCCTTTCCCTATACAACTGACTAGGTATCCCCCCTTTCCCTATACAACTGACTAGGTATCCCCCCTTTCCCTATACAACTGACTAGGTATCCCCCCTTTCCCTATACAACTGACTAGGTATCCCCCCTTTCCCTATACAACTGACTAGGTATCCCCCCTTTCCCTATACAACTGACTAGGTATCCCCCCTTTCCCTATACAACTGACTAGGTATCCCCCCTTTCCCTATACAACTGACTAGGTATCCCCCTTTCCCTATACAACTGACTAGGTATCCCCCTTTCCCTATACAACTGACTAGGTATCCCCCCTTTCCCTATACAACTGACTAGGTATCCCCCTTTCCCTATACAACTGACTAGGTATCCCCCCTTTCCCTATACAACTGACTAGGTATCCCCCCTTTCCCTATACAACTGACTAGGTATCCCCCTTTCCCTATACAACTGACTAGGTATCCCCCTTTCCCTATACAACTGACTAGGTATCCCCCCTTTCCCTATACAACTGACTAGGTATCCCCCTTTCCCTATACAACTGACTAGGTATCCCCCCTTTCCCTATACAACTGACTAGGTATCCCCCCTTTCCCTATACAACTGACTAGGTATCCCCCTTTCCCTATACAACTGACTAGGTATCCCCCCTTTCCCTATACAACTGACTAGGTATCCCCCTTTCCCTATACAACTGACTAGGTATCCCCCCTTTCCCTATACAACTGACTAGGTATCCCCCCTTTCCCTATACAACTGACTAGGTATCCCCCCATACAACTGACTAGGTATCCCCCTTTCCCTTCTCAACTGACTAGCTATCCCCCTTTCCCTATACAACTGACTAGGTATCCCCCCTATACAACTGACTAGGTATCCCCCTTTCCCTTCTTAACTGACTAGGTATCCCCCTTTCCCTATACAACTGACTAGGTATCCCCCCTTTCCCTATACAACTGACTAGGTATCCCCCCTTTCCCAATACAACTGACTAGGTATCCCCCCTTTCCCTATACAACTGACTAGGTATCCCCCCTTTCCCTATACAACTGACTAGGTATCCCCCTTTCCCTATACAACTGACTAGGTATCCCCCTTTCCCTATACAACTGACTAGGTATCCCCCCTTTCCCTATACAACTGACTAGGTATCCCCCCTATACAACTGACTAGGTATCCCCCTTTCCCTATACAACTGACTAGGTATCCCCCCTATACAACTGACTAGGTATCCCCCTTTCCCTATACAACTGACTAGGTATCCCCCTATACAACTGACTAGGTATCCCCCCTATACAACTGACTAGGTATCCCCCTTTCCCTTCTTAACTGACTAGGTATCCCCCCTTTCCCTATACAACTGACTAGGTATCCCCCCTATACAACTTACTAGGTATCCCCCTTTCCCTTTACAACTGACTAGGTATCCCCCATTTCCCTATACAACTTACTAGGTATCCCCCCTTTCCCTATACAACTGACTAGGTATCCCCCCTTTCCCTATACAACTGACTAGGTATCCCCCCTTTCCCTATACAACTGACTAGGTATCCCCCCTTTCCCTATACAACTGACTAGGTATCCCCCTTTCCCTATACAACTGACTAGGTATCCCCCCTTTCCCTATAAAACTGACTAGCTATCCCCATTTCCCTATACAACTGACTAGGTATCCCCATTTCCCTATACAACTGACTAGGTATCCCCCTTTCCCTATACAACTGACTAGGTATCCCCCCTTTCCCTATACAACTGACTAGGTATCCCCCCTTTCCCTATACAACTGACTAGGTAGCCCCCCTTTCCCTATACAACTGACTAGGTATCCCCCCTTTCCCTATACAACTGACTAGGTATCCCCCCTTTCCCTATACAACTGACTAGGTATCCCCCCTTTCCCTATACAACTGACTAGGTATCCCCCCTTTCCCTATACAACTGACTAGGTATCCCCCCTTTCCCTATACAACTGACTAGGTATCCCCCCTTTCCCTATACAACTGACTAGGTATCCCCCCTTTCCCTATACAACTGACTAGGTATCCCCCTTTCCCTATACAACTGACTAGGTATCCCCCATTTCCCTATACAACTGACTAGGTATCCCCCTTTCCCTATACAACTGACTAGGTATCCCCCATTTCCCTATACAACTGACTAGGTATCCCCCATTTCCCTATACAACTGACTAGGTATCCCCCCTTTCCCTATACAACTGACTAGGTATCCCCCCTTTCCCTATACAACTGACTAGGTATCCCCCCTTTCCCTATACAACTGACTAGGTATCCCCCCTTTCCCTATACAACTGACTAGGTATCCCCCCTTTCCCTATACAACTGACTAGGTATCCCCCCTTTCCCTATACAACTGACTAGGTATCCCCCTTTCCCTATACAACTGACTAGGTATCCCCCCTTTCCCTATACAACTGACTAGGTATCCCCCCTTTCCCTATACAACTGACTAGGTATCCCCCTTTCCCTATACAACTGACTAGGTATCCCCCCTTTCCCTATACAACTGACTAGGTATCCCCCCTTTCCCTATACAACTGACTAGGTATCCCCCCTTTCCCTATACAACTGACTAGGTATCCCCCCTTTCCCTATACAACTGACTAGGTATCCCCCTTTCCCTATACAACTGACTAGGTATCCCCCATTTCCCTATACAACTGACTAGGTATCCCCCATTTCCCTATACAACTGACTAGGTATCCCCCCTTTCCCTATACAACTGACTAGGTATCCCCCCTTTCCCTATACAACTGACTAGGTATCCCCCCTTTCCCTATACAACTGACTAGGTATCCCCCCTTTCCCTATACAACTGACTAGGTATCCCCCCTTTCCCTATACAACTGACTAGGTATCCCCCCTTTCCCTATACAACTGACTAGGTATCCCCCCTTTCCCTATACAACTGACTAGGTATCCCCCCTTTCCCTATACAACTGACTAGGTATCCCCCCTTTCCCTATACAACTGACTAGGTATCCCCCCTTTCCCTATACAACTGACTAGGTATCCCCCCTTTCCCTATACAACTGACTAGGTATCCCCCCTTTCCCTATACAACTGACTAGGTATCCCCATTTCCCTATACAACTGACTAGGTATCCCCCTTTCCCTATACAACTGACTAGGTATCCCCCATTTCCCTATACAACTGACTAGGTATCCCCCCTTTCCCTATACAACTGACTAGGTATCCCCCCTTTCCCTATACAACTGACTAGGTATCCCCCATTTCCCTATACAACTGACTAGGTATCCCCCATTTCCCTATACAACTGACTAGGTATCCCCCCTTTCCCTATACAACTGACTAGGTATCCCCCATTTCCCCATACAACTGACTAGGTATCCCCCCTTTCCCTATACAACTGACTAGGTATCCCCATTTCCCTATACAACTGACTAGGTATCCCCCATTTCCCTAATGAAACTCAGATGGTCATGAGGTGCTGAGCAAAGGGGATGTTGCTCTTGTTCATCAGGTCAAGGATGCACCATTTTCAACCAGTCACACACACACACACACACACACAACACAATACATAAATGCACATACACACTATATCTCTCCTGCTATCTACCTCATCTCCTTCTTCCTCTCATCCTCAGGTCGTAAGTTCATCATCGCCAATGCCCGGGTGGAGAACTGTGCCATCATATTCTGCAACGATGGCTTCTGCGCCATGTGCGGCTACTCGCGAGCAGAGATCATGCAGAAGCCGTGTACCTGTAACTTCCTGTACGGCCCTCAAACCAAGCGGTTGGCCATTGCCCAGATGGCCCAAGCACTGCTTGGCTCGGAAGAGAGGAAAGTGGAGATCAACCTGTACAGGAAGGATGGTAGGACCATACACTGTGTGTGTGTGTGTGTGTGTGTGTGTGTGTTTTGCGGTGAGGTTGAAAACTCGTACAAGTTCAACCTGCTTAGTTACTATGGTTTCCAAGAACCACTGTACCATATCTTCTATACTTGGTTCATATTCATGACTGTATTTGCTAGTCTCTTGGTATATTCTCAGTCCCCCCTCTGATGCCTGATCATTGGTTGTGTCAGTCATCCTGGTTTGTGAGGTCATATGGGGAAAACACTCAGGAGGAATAACCTGGGAACATGCAGTGCTGCCTGGTCTATCAGGCTCTGGGCTGGTGGCCAATGACACACTACTCAATCACCTCCAGGTAATAGAGATAGACACCCCCCCGGTGAGATATGCCGGACAGGTCTAACTGAGGAAAGCGCTACCGTATGATAGAGGAGTCAAAGAGAAAGCAAGACGGATGAAGTGAGATACTGAGAAAAGGTATAGGTGAAGAAAGAAAGAGAGAGGGCGGCTGCAATTCTCAGTTCCTGGAGAGTCCCAATGGAAGGAGGTGAGAGAGAGGTGAGAGAGAGTAGAAAGACAGGAGGAAAGAAAGACAAGGGAGAGGTTAGAGGAGAGACAGAGAAACATAGCAGAGGTGAAAGGAGAGAGGAGCAGACTGAGGAGGTGGTATTTATCAGTTCCTCACCTAGCCTTGTACGTGTTGATTAAGAGGAGAGCTAGCTGTAGCAGCTGCTGTAGGGTGCTGCTACATGGCTAGCTGTAGCAGCAGCAGTAGAGCGCTACATGGCTAGCTGTAGCAGCAGCAGTAGAGGACTACATGGCTAGCTGTAGCAGCAGTAGAGCGCTACATGGCTAGCTATAGCAGCAGCAGTAGTAGAGCGCTACATGGCTAGCTATAGCAGCAGCAGTAGAGCGCTACATGGCTAGCTATAGCAGCAGCAGTAGAGCGCTACATGGCTAGCTGTAGCAGCAGCAGTAGAGGGCTACATGGCGCCAGATGTTTGCTCTCAGCTGTTTTCTCTCTTGAGTCCTGCACCGGTCCGCCCCTGGTTCACCATTCAGACTTTCCACTGTTTATACTCAGAGTTATCTGTTTCTCCTGTATACACAACTCCCCCCTTGGCCTGCAGTAGATAGAGAAATCAACTCAAAATAATGTGTGTGTGTGTGTGTGTGTGTGTGTGTGTGTACTGATTCTCTAGTGCCCTGCTCTGTTTCCAGTGTGTACACTCAGTAGTTGCTACAATGTTAACGATAACAGCTAGCTACAGTACAGCATAGTACGATGATTCATTCCTATATTCTTACAGTATAGGCTCTAGTATGTGATACGAGTTCTGCAGAGTATTGACAGCTGTTATCCACTGCTCGGATGTGGCTGGCCCTGTCCACCTAAATGTGGAGAAGTACAGCAGGAAGTATATTTGTAATGTCACCAAGGAGACCATCAAGAGGCTCTCTCTGCGTTGCCAGGGTTACCCAC
This sequence comes from Salvelinus fontinalis, assembly GCF_029448725.1. Taxonomy (NCBI): domain Eukaryota; kingdom Metazoa; phylum Chordata; class Actinopteri; order Salmoniformes; family Salmonidae; genus Salvelinus; species Salvelinus fontinalis. The sequence continues at coordinate 24,679,450 of NC_074689.1, forward strand.
ATCCCATGTGATTGGGGGAACACACTTCCCTTGGGCCCCCCCCCCCTCACCTCCCTTCGCTCTTCAGTGTCTGACACTCTTATAAAGAGTCATTATGCGCTTTCAGGGGATTGCCCGATCCATAATCTCTCACCTCTGATAGGTCAACTGGTCTAGGCTTGTCTTAGCCAACCCCTCCCAGGGTGAGTCTTCATCGGCTCATCAGAAAGACACGATCGAAATGCAGCGCACCCTGGAAACTCATACATAACTCATACATGATGTGGAAAGCAATGCCTCCTCCTCCTCATCCCCCTCCCCCTCCTCCTCCTCCTCTTCATTAAAATGCACGAGTAAGGGGAAGAAAAGGATCCCTTTAATGTTGGAAAGAATTAAGTGACAGAAAGGGAAGAGGGGTGGGAAGGGTAGTTTAGGGATTGTGCAGCAATACCCCGCTCCATTCATCTACCACTGCTCCCCGGCATTAGCCTTGATGAATCGCTCCTTCTCTCACACTCAATTGTCCGATGTCGATCTGAACGCTACTTAATCAATCATCTTGTCCAGCTAAACTCTTCCAGCTCTGATGCAGTTGCAGGGAGTTAGGGACTGTACACTGTGTGTGTTGTACATCAGCGCCTGTTTCCGGTCAGCACAGTCTCCGGATTTCAAAGACTCTTGACCTCTTGAGGCCACTGTGAACTTTTTTTTATTTTTTTTATTTTTTTACGGCCGGTAGAGCCTTTTCTGTCCCAGTTCTAGAAATGTCAACTCAAGCAGGTTGAAATACTGTAAAGGCACTCCCTGCTCTTGCTCTCAGTAAGCTCCACTCAGACTACCAGTCTCTTTGTGTGTGCCTGTTATCCCAGAGATCTGAGGCCTCCAGGGAACAGGTACATACTGAACTCTGTCTCTGCATGGAAGCCTCCCGCAAGCCCTCTGCTCGTTGCTCTCTTTCGCCCCCTGATTGTCCAGGAATGAGTTCCAAGGGGGACCTATACATAGCCCTCATCATTTCCTTAAGTAGCCCTCCCTGCAGGGCATCTGCAGCAGGGTCTCATTAAGTAGCCCTCCCTGCAGGCCATCTGCAGCAGCGTCTCATTAAGTAGCCCTCCCTGCAGGCCATCTGCATCAGGGTCTCATTAAGTAGCCCTCCCTGCAGGCCATCTGCAGCAGGGTCCCATTAAGTAGCCCTCCCTGCAGGCCATCTGCAGCAGCGTCTCATTAAGTAGCCCTCCCTGCAGGCCATCTGCAGCAGCGTCTCATTAAGTAGCCCTCCCTGCAGGCCATCTGCAGCAGCGTCTCATTAAGTAGCCCTCCATGCAGGCCATCTGCATCAGGGTCTCATTAAGTAGCCCTCCCTGCAGGCCATCTGCAGCAGCGTCTCATTAAGTATCCCTCCCTGCAGGCCATCTGCAGCAGCGTCTCATTAAGTATCCCTCCCTGCAAGCCATCTGCAGCAGGGTCTCATTAAGTATCCCTCCCTGCAGGCCATCTGCAGCAGGGTCTCATTAAGTAGCCCTCCATGCAGGCCATCTGCAGCAGGGTCTCATTAAGTAGCCCTCCCTGGAGGTCATCTGCAGCAGGGTCTCATTAAGTAGCCCTCCATGCAGGCCATCTGCAGCAGGGTCTCATTAAGTAGCCCTCCCTGCAGGCCATCTGCAGCAGGGTCTCATTAAGTAGCCCTCCATGCAGGCCATCTGCAGCAGGGTCTCATTAAGTAGCCCTCCATGCAAGCCATCTGCAGCAGGGTCTCATTAAGTAGCCCTCCATGCAGGCCATCTGCAGCAGGGTCTCATTAAGTAGCCCTCCATGCAGGCCATCTGCAGCAGGGTCTCATTAAGTAGCCCTCCATGCAGGCCATCTGCAGCAGGGTCTCATTAAGTAGCCCTCCATGCAGGCCATCTGCAGCAGGGTCTCATTAAGTAGCCCTCCATGCAAGCCATCTGCAGCAGGGTCTCATTAAGTAGCCCTCCCTGCAGGCCATCTGGAGCAGGGTCTCATTAAGTAGCCCTCCCTGGAGGTCATCTGCAGCAGGGTCTCATTAAGTAGCCCTCCATGCAGGCCATCTGCAGCAGGGTCTCATTAAGTAGCCCTCCCTGCAGGCCATCTGCAGCAGGGTCTCATTAAGTAGCCCTCCATGCAGGCCATCTGCAGCAGGGTCTCATTAAGTAGCCCTCCATGCAGGCCATCTGGAGCAGGGTCTCATTAAGTAGCCCTCCCTACAGGCCATCTGCAGCAGGGTTTCATTAAGTAGCCCTCCCTACAGGCCATCTGCAGCAGGGTTTCATTGGGGAAAAGCACCTGCCCTTTTTCTGCTCCACTGGCTAAGCCATTCAGAGGCTGGGCCATTCAGAGGCTGGGCCATTCAGAGGCTGGGCCATTCAGAGGCTGGGCCATTCAGAGGCTGGGCCATTCAGAGGCTGGGCCATTCAGAGGCTGGGCCATTCAGAGGTGTCCCCTCCCGTTGCCCCTCATATTTGTGAGGCCCGGTCACCACTCTTTTGTTCTATTGCTCAGTATATTAGTTATTTTTCCACAGCTTTGACAGCTGAAAAATATGCTCAAGTCATGTGTGTCTATAGATGTCTGGTCCACCTTCTCTTTGGAGTGGCTATCCGTTGTCATCAGAGATGTACGGCCCTACAATAGCGTCATCAGAGATCGTTGCGTTTCGCGAGGCCCCCAGCAAGGTTCGAGCAATCCCCCTCCCACCTTCCCTGTTATTCTACACATTTTGACATGAAGCTGAGAGAATATTTTGCCATTTTTGCAATTTTAAAAGCTAATGGCCTGTACTTCTAAACATTTTGCATTGGCTTATGATGTGCCCCATCCAACCAGAGCTTGTGAGCCCCCACACGTTGATGGTGATCAGTGATGACAGCTAAGCAGGCTTGTGAGGGAATGTTGGTGCACCAGAGCACAGATTCCAAAAACCTTCTTAAGAATTAAGAACACATTTCAACTTAACTGACACCTTTTTTTCTCTCTCTTAGGAACTTATTTTTCTTTTTTTCTTAAGATACTTCTTAAGTTTTTGTGTAAGAATTGTTTTGTGAATCTGGGCCCAGGTGTACATTTGAAACCATACAGTCTCTCAGGTGGCTTACAATTGCTAAAAGCCCATGGCCTCTTCATGTGATTGCTTAGCAGCTGTAACTAAGGAGCGTACTCAGAAGTGGCCTTTAAGTACTTACTTTTTTATGGAGATGACCTTCACGGCTAAATCCAACTGCCACGAAAAAGTCCCACTAACAATCAACACCATTATAAAAAAATGACACAATAAATTATCTATCTTATACAATAAATTAGGAAATAATCTATTGACAGCCACACAAGAAATGATCTTCATAATTACAGTTGCAAACTGCAAAATCTTTAAGGGGAAGCTTCTCATGGCTTGTGTATCAATTTTCATGTTATGTTTCTTGTGTTGAAAAGCCAAGTAGTGGTTTCATTGATTTCTTTTATCACAGACCACGTCTTGAAAAATAGATTACATTGAGGTGCTTGTAGAATAGAATGCAGCATCAACGGTAATGGAATGCAACTTGTTGAGGAGGTGCTGATAATGACGACTATGTCTGTTTAACATCCTGCAAGACTAGACGTCAAAGTCTCTATTTGTGGAAATAAGTAGCATGTGACAGAAACAACCAAAATGATTACAATTCTAAACTACCAAAGTCAAGCACATACAGTACACTGAGTGAACGAAACAGAAAGAAAACCTTCCTAATATTGTGTTGCACCCCCAGCAGACTAGATACTAGTCCCATCAGACTAGATACTAGTCCCATCAGACTAGATACTAGTCCCAGCAGACTAGATACTAGTCCCAGCAGACTAGATACTAGTCCCAGCAGACTAGATACTAGTCCCAGCAGACTAGATACTAGTCCCAGCAGACTAGATACTAGTCCCAGCAGACTAGATACTAGTCCCAGCAGACTAGATACTAGTCCCAGCAGACTAGATACTAGTCCCAGCAGACTAGATACTAGTCCCAGCAGACTAGATACTAGTCCCAGCAGACTAGATACTAGTCCCAGCAGACTAGATACTAGTCCCAGCAGACTAGATACTAGTCCCAGCAGACTAGATCCTAGTCCCAGCAGACTAGATCCTAGTCCCATCAGACTAGATCCATCAGTCTACATACTAGTCCCGTCAGACTAGATACTAGTCCAGTCAGACTAGATACTAGTCCAGTCAGACTAGATACTAGTCCAGTCAGACTAGATACTAGTCCAGTCAGACTAGATACTAGTCCAGTCAGACTAGATACTAGTCCCGTCAGACTAGATACTAGTCCCGTCAGACTAGATACTAGTCCCGTCAGACTAGATACTAGACCCGTCAGACTACATACTAGACCCGTCAGACTACATACTAGACCCGTCAGACTAGATACTAGACCCGTCAGACTAGATACTAGACCCGTCAGACTAGATACTAGTCCCGTCAGACTAGATACTAGTCCCGTCAGACTAGATACTAGTCCCGTCAGACTAGATACTAGTCCCGTCAGACTAGATACTAGTCCCGTCAGACTAGATACTAGTCCCGTCAGACTAGATACTAGTCCCGTCAGACTAGATACTAGTCCCGTCAGACTAGATACTAGTCCCGTCAGACTAGATACTAGTCCCGTCAGACTAGATACTAGTCCCGTCAGACTAGATACTAGTCCCGTCAGACTAGATACTAGACCCGTCAGACTAGATACTAGACCCGTCAGACTAGATACTAGACCCGTCAGACTACATACTAGACCCGTCAGACTAGATACTAGTCCCGTCAGACTAGATACTAGTCCCGTCAGACTAGATACTAGTCCCGTCAGACTAGATACTAGTCCCGTCAGACTAGATACTAGTCCCGTCAGACTAGATACTAGTCCCGTCAGACTAGATACTAGACCCGTCAGACTAGATACTAGACCCGTCAGACTAGATACTAGACCCGTCAGACTAGATACTAGTCCCGTCAGACTAGATACTAGTCCCGTCAGACTAGATACTAGTCCCGTCAGACTAGATACTAGTCCCGTCAGACTAGATACTAGTCCCGTCAGTCTAGATACTAGACCCGTCAGTCTAGATACTAGTCCCGTCAGACTAGATACTAGACCCGTCAGAATAGATACTAGACCCGTCAGTCTAGATACTAGACCCGTCAGACTACATACTAGACCCGTCAGACTACATACTAGACCCGTCAGACTACATACTAGACCCGTCAGACTACATACTAGTCCCGTCAGACTAGATACTAGTCCCGTCAGACTAGATACTAGTCCCGTCAGACTAGATACTAGTCCCGTCAGACTAGATACTAGTCCCGTCAGACTAGATACTAGTCCCGTCAGACTAGATACTAGTCCCGTCAGACTAGATACCAGTCCCGTCAGACTAGATACCAGTCCCGTCAGACTAGATACCAGTCCCGTCAGACTAGATACCAGTCCCGTCAGACTAGATACCAGTCCCGTCAGACTAGATACCAGTCCCGTCAGACTAGATACGAGACCCGTCAGACTAGATACGAGACCCGTCAGACTAGATACGAGACCCGTCAGACTAGATACGAGACCCGTCAGACTAGATACGAGACCCGTCAGACTAGATACGAGACCCGTCAGACTAGATACGAGACCCGTCAGACTAGATACGAGACCCGTCAGACTAGATACGAGACCCGTCAGACTAGATACGAGACCCGTCAGACTAGATACGAGACCCGTCAGACTAGATACGAGACCCGTCAGTCTAGATACGAGACCCGTCAGTCTAGATACTAGACCCGTCAGACTAGATACTAGTCCCGTCAGACTAGATACTAGACCCGTCAGACTAGATACTAGACCCGTCAGTCTAGATACTAGACCCGTCAGACTACATACTAGACCCGTCAGACTACATACTAGACCCGTCAGACTACATACTAGACCCGTCAGACTACATACTAGACCCGTCAGACTACATACTAGTCCCGTCAGACTAGATACCAGTCCCGTCAGACTAGATACCAGTCCCGTCAGACTAGATACCAGACCCGTCAGACTAGATACCAGACCCGTCAGACTAGATACCAGACCCGTCAGACTAGATACCAGACCCGTCAGACTAGATACCAGACCCGTCAGACTAGATACCAGACCCGTCAGACTAGATATTAGAACCGTCAGACTAGATATTAGAACCGTCAGACTAGATACTAGAACCGTCAGACTAGATACCAGACCCGTCAGACTAGATATTAGAACCGTCAGACTACATTTACATTTACATTTACGTCATTTAGCAGACGCTCTTATCCAGAGCGACTTACAAATTGGAAAGTTCATACATATTCATCCTGGTCCCCCCGTGGGAATTGAACCCACAACCCTGGCGTTGCAAGCGCCATGCTCTACCAACTGAGCCACACGGGACCACAGACTAGATATTAGAACCGTCAGACTAGATACTAGAACCGTCAGACTAGATACTAGAACCATCAGACTAGATACTAGACCCATCAGACTACATACTAGACCCATAAGACTAGACCCATCAGTCTAAACCCATCAGACTAGATACTAGACCCATCAGACTACATACTAGACCCATCAGACTAGATACTAGACCCATCAGACTAGATACCAGACCCATCAGACTAGATACCAGACCCATCAGACTAGATACTAGACCCATCAGACTAGACCCATCAGACTAGATACTAGATCCATCAGACTAGACCCATCAGACTAGATAATAGATCCATCAGACTAGATACTAGACCCATCAGACTAGATACCAGACCCATCAGACTAGATACTAGACCCATTAGACTAGATACTAGACCCATCAGACTAGATACTAGACCCATCAGACTAGATACTAGACCCATCAGACTAGATACTAGACCCATCAGACTAGATACGAGACCCATCAGACTAGATACGAGACCCATCAGACTAGATACGAGACCCACCAGACTAGATACGAGACCCACCGGACTAGATACGAGACCCACCGGACTAGATACGAGACCCCCCGGACTAGATACGAGACCCACCGGACTAGATACGAGACCCACCGGACTAGATACGAGACCCACCGGACTAGATACGAGACCCACCGGACTAGATACGAGACCCACCGGACTAGATACGAGACCCACCGGACTAGATACGAGACCCACCGGACTAGATACGAGACCCACCGGACTAGATACGAGACCCACCGGACTAGATACGAGACCCACCGGACTAGATACGAGACCCACCGGACTAGATACGAGACCCACCGGACTAGATACGAGACCCACCGGACTAGATACGAGACCCACCGGACTAGATACGAGACCCACCGGACTAGATACGAGACCCACCGGACTAGATACGAGACCCACCGGACTAGATACGAGACCCACCGGACTAGATACGAGACCCACCGGACTAGATACGAGACCCACCGGACTAGATACGAGACCCACCGGACTAGATACGAGACCCACCGGACTAGATTCGAGACCCACCGGACTAGATTCGAGACCCACCGGACTAGATTCGAGACCCACCGGACTAGATTCGAGACCCACCGGACTAGATACGAGACCCACCGGACTAGATACTAGTCCCACCGGACTAGATACTAGTCCCACCGGACTAGATACTAGTCCCACCGGACTAGATACTAGTCCCACCGGACTAGATACTAGTCCCATCGGACTAGATACTAGTCCCATCGGACTAGATACTAGTCCCATCGGACTAGATACTAGTCCCATCGGACTAGATACTAGTCCCATCGGACTAGATACTAGTCCCATCGGACTAGATACTAGTCCCACCGGACTAGATACTAGTCCCACCGGACTAGATACTAGTCCCACCGGACTAGATACTAGTCCCACCGGACTAGATACTAGTCCCACCGGACTAGATACTAGTCCCACCGGACTACATACTAGACCCACCGGACTACATACTAGACCCACCGGACTACATACTAGACCCACCACACTACATACTAGACCCACCACACTACATGCTAGACCCATCAGACTACATGCTAGTCCCATCGGACTACATGCTAGTCCCATCGGACTAGATACTAGACCCATCGGACTGCATACTAGACCCATCGGACTACATACTAGACCCACCGGACTACATACCAGACCCGTCAGACTAGATACCAGACCCGTCAGACTAGATACTAGACCCGTCAGACTAGATACTAGACCCGTCAGACTAGATACGAGACCCGTCAGACTAGATACGAGACCCATCAGACTAGATACGAGACCCATCAGACTAGATACGAGACCCATCAGACTAGATACGAGACCCATCAGACTAGATACGAGACCCATCAGACTAGATACGAGACCCATCAGACTAGATACGAGACCCATCAGACTAGATACCAGACCCATCAGACTAGATACCAGACCCATCAGACTAGATACCAGACCCATCAGACTAGACCCATCAGACTAGATACTAGATCCATCAGACTAGAACCATCAGACTAGATACTAGATCCATCAGACTAGATACTAGACCCATCAGACTAGATACTAGACCCATCAGACTAGATACTAGACCCATCAGACTACATACTAGACCCATCAGTCTAAACCCATCAGACTAGATACTAGACCCATCAGACTAGATACTAGACCCATCAGACTAGATACCAGACCCATCAGACTAGATACTAGACCCATCAGACTAGACCCATCAGACTAGATACTAGATCCATCAGACTAGACCCATCAGACTAGATACTAGATCCATCAGACTAGAACCATCAGACTAGATACTAGATCCATCAGACTAGATACTAGACCCATCAGACTAGATACTAGACCCATCAGACTAGATACTAGACCCATCAGACTAGATACTAGACCCATCAGACTAGATACTAGACCCATCAGACTAGATACGAGACCCATCAGACTAGATACGAGACCCATCAGACTAGATACGAGACCCATCAGACTAGATACGAGACCCATCAGACTAGATACGAGACCCATCAGACTAGATACGAGACCCATCAGACTAGATACGAGACCCATCAGACTAGATACGAGACCCATCAGACTAGATACGAGACCCATCAGACTAGATACGAGACCCATCAGACTAGATACGAGACCCATCAGACTAGATACGAGACCCATCAGACTAGATACGAGACCCATCAGACTAGATACGAGACCCATCAGACTAGATACGAGACCCATCAGACTAGATACGAGACCCATCAGACTAGATACGAGACCCATCAGACTAGATACGAGACCCATCAGACTAGATACGAGACCCATCAGACTAGATACGAGACCCATCAGACTAGATACGAGACCCATCAGACTAGATACGAGACCCATCAGACTAGATACGAGACCCATCAGACTAGATACGAGACCCATCAGACTAGATACGAGACCCATCAGACTAGATACGAGACCCATCAGACTAGATACGAGACCCATCAGACTAGATACGAGACCCATCAGACTAGATACGAGACCCATCAGACTAGATACGAGACCCATCAGACTAGATACGAGACCCATCAGACTAGATACGAGACCCATCAGACTAGATACGAGACCCATCAGACTAGATACGAGACCCATCAGACTAGATACGAGACCCATCAGACTAGATACGAGACCCATCAGACTAGATACGAGACCCATCAGACTAGATACGAGACCCATCAGACTAGATACGAGACCCATCAGACTAGATACGAGACCCATCAGACTAGATACGAGACCCATCAGACTAGATACGAGACCCATCAGACTAGATACTAGACCCGTCAGACTAGATACTAGACCCATCAGACTAGATACTAGACCCGTCAGACTAGATACTAGACCCGCCAGACTAGATACTAGACCCGCCAGACTAGATACTAGTCCCATCAGACTACATACTAGTCCCATCAGACTACATACTAGACCCATCAGACTACATGCTAGACCCACCAGACTACATACTAGACCCACCAGACTACATACTAGACCCACCAGACTACATACTTGACCCACCAGACTACATACTAGACCCACCACACTACATGCTAGACCCATCAGACTACATGCTAGTCCCATCAGACTACATGCTAGACCCATCAGACTAGACGCTAGACCCATCAGACTAGACGCTAGACCCATCAGACTACATGCTAGTCCCATCAGACTCGATACTAGTCCCATCAGACTACGTACTAGACCCACCAGGCTACGTACTAGACCCACCAGACTGCATAGTAGACCCATCAGACTGCATACTAGACCCATCAGACTAGATACTAGACCCATCAGACTAGATACAAGACCCATCAGACTAGATACAAGACCCATCAGACTAGATACTAGTCCCATCAGACTAGATACTAGACCATCAGACTAGATACTAGACCCATCAGAATTGATACTAGTCCCATCAGACTAGATACTAGTCCCATCAGACTAGATACTAGTCCCATCAGACTAGATACTAGTCCCATCAGAATTGATACTAGTCCCATGAGACTAGATACTAGACCCATCAGACTAGATACTAGTCCCATCAGACTAGAGACTAGTCCCATCAGACTAGATACTAGTCCCATCAGACTAGATACTAGACCCATCAGACTAGATACTAGACCCATCAGACTAGATACTAGACCCATCAGACTCGATACTAGTCCCATCAGACTACGTACTAGTCCCATCAGACTACGTACTAGACCCACCAGGCTACGTACTAGACCCATCAGACTGCGTACTAGACCCATCAGACTGCGTACTAGACCCATCAGACTGCGTACTAGACCCATCAGACTGCGTACTAGACCCATCAGACTAGATACTAGACCCATCAGACTAGATACTAGACCCATCAGACTAGATACTAGACCCATCAGACTAGATACTAGTCCCATCAGACTAGATACTAGACCCATCAGACTAGATACTAGACCCATCAGAATTGATACTAGTCCCATCAGAATTGATACTAGTCCCATCAGACTAGATACTAGTCCCATCAGACTAGATACTAGTCCCATCAGAATTGATACTGGTCCCATGAGAATTGATACTGGTCCCATCAGACTAGATACTAGTCCCATCAGACTAGATACTAGTCCCATCAGACTAGATACTAGTCCCATCAGACTAGATACTAGTCCCATCAGACTAGATACTAGTCCCATGAGACTAGATAGTAGTCCCATGAGACTTGATACTGGTCCCATCAGACTAGATACTAGTCCCATCAGACTAGATACTAGTCCCATCAGACTACATACTAGTCCCATCAGACTACATACTAGTCCCATCAGACTAGATACTAGTCCCATCAGACTAGATACTAGACCCACCAGACTACATACTAGACCCACCAGACTACATACTAGACCCACCAGACTACATACTAGACCCACCAGACTAGATACTAGACCCACCAGACTAGATACTAGACCCACCAGGCTACATACTAGACCCACCAGACTGCATACTAGACCCATCAGACTGCATACTAGACCCATCAGACTAGATACTAGACCCATCAGACTAGATACAAGACCCATCAGACTAGATACTAGTCCCATCAGACTAGATACTAGTCCCATCAGACTAGATACTAGTCCCATCAGACTAGATACTAGTCCCATCAGACTAGATACTAGTCCCATCAGACTAGATACTAGACCCATCAGACTAGATACTAGACCCATCAGACTAGATACTAGACCCATCAGAATTGATACTAGACCCATCAGAATTGATACTAGTCCCATCAGACTAGATACTAGTCCCATCAGACTAGATACTAGTCCCATCAGAATTGATACTAGTCCCATGAGACTAGATACTAGACCCATCAGACTAGATACTAGTCCCATCAGACTAGATACTAGTCCCATCAGACTAGATACTAGTCCCATCAGACTAGATACTAGTCCCATCAGACTAGATACTAGTCCCATCAGACTAGATACTAGTCCCATCAGACTAGATACTAGTCCCATCAGACTAGATACTAGACCCATCAGACTCGATACTAGTCCCATCAGACTACGTACTAGTCCCATCAGACTACGTACTAGACCCACCAGGCTACGTACTAGAGCCATCAGACTGCGTACTAGACCCATCAGACTGCGTACTAGACCCATCAGACTGCATACTAGACCTATCAGACTGCATACTAGACCCATCAGACTAGATACTAGACCCATCAGACTAGATACTAGACCCATCAGACTAGATACTAGACCCATCAGACTAGATACTAGTCCCATCAGACTAGAAACTAGACCCATCAGACTAGATACTAGACCCATCAGAATTGATACTAGTCCCATCAGTATTGATACTAGTCCCATCAGACTAGATACTAGTCCCATCAGACTAGATACTAGTCCCATCAGACTAGATACTGGTCCCATCAGAATTGATACTGGTCCCATCAGACTAGATACTAGTCCCATCAGACTAGATACTAGTCCCATCAGACTAGATACTAGTCCCATCAGAATTGATACTAGTCCCATGAGACTTGATACTGGTCCCATCAGGCTAGATACTAGTCCCATCAGGCTAGATACTAGTCCCATCAGACTAGATACTAGTCCCATCAGACTAGATACTAGTCCCATCAGACTAGATACTAGTCCCATCAGACTACATACTAGTCCCATCAGACTACATACTAGACCCATCAGACTACATACTAGTCCCATCAGACTAGATACTAGACCCACCAGACTAGATACTAGACCCACCAGACTAGATACTAGACCCACCAGACTAGATACTAGACCCACCAGACTAGATACTAGACCCACCAGACTACATACTAGACCCACCAGACTACATACTAGACCCACCAGACTACATACTAGACCCACCAGACTACATACTAGTCCCATCAGACTACATACTAGTCCCATCAGACTACATACTAGTCCCATCAGACTACATACTAGTCCCATCAGACTACATACTAGTCCCATCAGACTAGATACTAGACCCATCAGACTAGATACTAGACCCATCAGACTAGATACTAGTCCCTTCAGACTAGATACTAGTCCCTTCAGACTAGATACTAGTCCCTTCAGACTACATACTAGTCACATCAGACTACATACTAGACCCATCAGACTACATATTAGACCCATCAGACTACATACTAGACCCATCAGACTACATACTAGTCCCATCAGACTACATACTAGTCCCATCAGACTACATACTAGTCCCATCAGACTAGATACTAGACCATCAGACTAGATACTAGACCATCAGACTAGATACTAGACCATCAGACTAGATACTAGTTCCATCAGACTAGATACTAGACCCATCAGACTAGATACTAGACCCATCAGACTAGATACTAGACCCATCAGACTAGATACTAGTCCCATCAGACTAGATACTAGTCCCATCAGACTAGATACTAGACCCATCAGACTAGATACTAGACCCATCAGACTAGAGACTAGACCCATCAGACTAGAGACTAGACCCATCAGACTAGAGACTAGACCCATCAGACTAGAGACTAGACCCATCAGACTAGAGACTAGACCCATCAGACTAGAGACTAGACCCATCAGACTAGAGACTAGACCCATCAGACTAGAGACTAGACCCATCAGACTAGAGACTAGACCCATCAGACTAGAGACTAGACCCATCAGACTAGAGACTAGACCCATCAGACTAGAGACTAGACCCATCAGACTAGAGACTAGACCCATCAGACTAGAGACTAGACCCATCAGACTAGAGACTAGACCCATCAGACTAGAGACTAGACCCATCAGACTAGAGACTAGACCCATCAGACTAGAGACTAGACCCATCAGACTAGAGACTAGACCCATCAGACTAGAGACTAGACCCATCAGACTAGAGACTAGACCCATCAGACTAGAGACTAGACCCATCAGACTAGAGACTAGACCCATCAGACTAGAGACTAGACCCATCAGACTAGAGACTAGACCCATCAGACTAGAGACTAGACCCATCAGACTAGAGACTAGACCCATCAGACTAGAGACTAGACCCATCAGACTAGAGACTTGTCCCATCAGACTAGATACTTGTCCCATCAGACTAGATACTAGTCCCATCAGACTAGATACTAGTCCCATCAGACTAGATACTAGTCCCATCAGACTAGATACTAGTCCCATCAGACTAGATACTAGTCCCATCAGACTAGATACTAGTCCCATCAGACTAGATTCTAGTCCCATCAGACTAGATACTAGTCCCATCAGACTAGATACTAGTCCCATCAGACTAGATACTAGTCCCATCAGACTAGATACTAGTCCCATCAGACTAGATACTAGTCCCATCAGACTAGATACTAGTCCCATCAGACTAGATACTAGTCCCATCAGACTAGATACTAGTCCCATCAGACTAGATACTAGTCCCATCAGACTAGATACTAGACCCATCAGACTAGTTCCATCAGACTAGATACTAGACCCATCAGACTAGATACTAGACCCATCAGACTAGATACTAGTCCCATCAGACTAGATACTAGACCCATCAGACTAGATACTAGACTAATCCGACTAGTTCCATCAGACTAGATACTAGACCCATCAGACTACATACTAGTCCCATCAGACTAGATACTAGACCCATCAGACTAGATACTAGTCCCATCAGACTAGATTCTAGTCCCATCAGACTAGATACTAGACCCATCAGACTAGAGACTAGACCCATCAGACTAGAGACTAGACCCATCAGACTAGAGACTAGACCCATCAGACTAGAGACTAGACCCATCAGACTAGAGACTAGACCCATCAGACTAGAGACTAGACCCATCAGACTAGAGACTAGACCCATCAGACTAGAGACTAGACCCATCAGACTAGAGACTAGACCCATCAGACTAGAGACTAGACCCATCAGACTAGAGACTAGACCCATCAGACTAGAGACTAGACCCATCAGACTAGAGACTAGACCCATCAGACTAGAGACTAGACCCATCAGACTAGAGACTAGACCCATCAGACTAGAGACTAGACCCATCAGACTAGAGACTAGACCCATCAGACTAGAGACTAGACCCATCAGACTAGAGACTAGACCCATCAGACTAGAGACTAGACCCATCAGACTAGAGACTAGACCCATCAGACTAGAGACTAGACCCATCAGACTAGAGACTAGACCCATCAGACTAGAGACTAGACCCATCAGACTAGAGACTAGACCCATCAGACTAGAGACTAGACCCATCAGACTAGATACTAGACCCATCAGACTAGATACTAGACCCATCAGACTAGATAGTAGTCCCATCAGACTAGATACTAGACCCATGAGACTAGTTCCATCAGACTAGATACTAGACCCATCAGACTAGATACTAGACCCATCAGACTAGATACTTGTCCCATCAGACTAGATACTAGTCCCATCAGACTAGATGCTAGACCCATCAGACTACATACTAGACCCATCAGACTACATACTAGACCCATCAGACTACATACTAGTCCCATCAGACTACATACTAGACCATCAGACTACATACTAGACCATCAGACTACATACTAGACCATCAGACTACATACTAGACCATCAGACTACATACTAGACCATCAGACTACATACTAGACCATCAGACTACATACTAGACCATCAGACTAGATACTAGACATTCAGACTAGATACTAGACCATCAGACTAGATACTAGACCATCAGACTAGATACTAGACCATCAGACTAGATACTAGACCATCAGACTAGATACTAGTCCCATCAGACTAGATACTAGACCATCAGACTAGATACTAGACCATCAGACTAGATACTAGACCATCAGACTAGATACTAGACCCATCAGACTAGATACTAGACCCATCAGACTAGATACTAGACCCATCAGACTAGATACTAGACCATCAGACTAGACCCATCAGACTAGATACTAGACCCATCAGACTAGATACTAGACCATCAGACTAGATACTAGACCATCAGACTAGATACTAGACCATCAGACTAGATACTAGACCATCAGACTAGATACTAGTCCCATCAGACTAGATACTAGTCCCATCAGACTAGATACTAGTCCCATCAGACTAGATACTAGTCCCATCAGACTAGATACTAGTCCCATCAGACTAGATACTAGACCCATCAGACTAGAGACTAGACCCATCAGACTAGAGACTAGACCCATCAGACTAGAGACTAGACCCATCAGACTAGAGACTAGACCCATCAGACTAGAGACTAGACCCATCAGACTAGAGACTAGACCCATCAGACTAGAGACTAGACCCATCAGACTAGAGACTAGACCCATCAGACTAGAGACTAGACCCATCAGACTAGAGACTAGACCCATCAGACTAGAGACTAGACCCATCAGACTAGAGACTAGACCCATCAGACTAGAGACTAGACCCATCAGACTAGAGACTAGACCCATCAGACTAGAGACTAGACCCATCAGACTAGAGACTAGACCCATCAGACTAGAGACTAGACCCATCAGACTAGAGACTAGACCCATCAGACTAGAGACTAGACCCATCAGACTAGAGACTAGACCCATCAGACTAGAGACTAGACCCATCAGACTAGAGACTAGACCCATCAGACTAGAGACTAGACCCATCAGACTAGATACTAGACCCATCAGACTAGATACTAGTCCCATCAGACTAGATACTAGACCCATCAGACTAGATACTAGACTAATCCGACTAGTTCCATCAGACTAGATACTAGTCCCATCAGACTACATACTAGTCCCATCAGACTAGATACTAGACCCATCAGACTAGATACTAGTCCCATCAGACTAGATTCTAGTCCCATCAGACTAGATACTAGACCCATCAGACTAGAGACTAGACCCATCAGACTAGAGACTAGACCCATCAGACTAGAGACTAGACCCATCAGACTAGAGACTAGACCCATCAGACTAGAGACTAGACCCATCAGACTAGAGACTAGACCCATCAGACTAGAGACTAGACCCATCAGACTAGAGACTAGACCCATCAGACTAGAGACTAGACCCATCAGACTAGAGACTAGACCCATCAGACTAGAGACTAGACCCATCAGACTAGAGACTAGACCCATCAGACTAGAGACTAGACCCATCAGACTAGAGACTAGACCCATCAGACTAGAGACTAGACCCATCAGACTAGAGACTAGACCCATCAGACTAGAGACTAGACCCATCAGACTAGAGACTAGACCCATCAGACTAGAGACTAGACCCATCAGACTAGAGACTAGACCCATCAGACTAGAGACTAGACCCATCAGACTAGAGACTAGACCCATCAGACTAGAGACTAGACCCATCAGACTAGAGACTAGACCCATCAGACTAGAGACTAGACCCATCAGACTAGAGACTAGACCCATCAGACTAGAGACTAGACCCATCAGACTAGAGACTAGACCCATCAGACTAGAGACTAGACCCATCAGACTAGATACTAGACCCATCAGACTAGATACTAGACCCATCAGACTAGATAGTAGTCCCATCAGACTAGATACTAGACCCATGAGACTAGTTCCATCAGACTAGATACTAGACCCATCAGACTAGATACTAGACCCATCAGACTAGATACTTGTCCCATCAGACTAGATACTAGTCCCATCAGACTAGATGCTAGACCCATCAGACTACATACTAGACCCATCAGACTACATACTAGACCCATCAGACTACATACTAGTCCCATCAGACTACATACTAGACCATCAGACTACATACTAGACCATCAGACTACATACTAGACCATCAGACTACATACTAGACCATCAGACTACATACTAGACCATCAGACTACATACTAGACCATCAGACTAGATACTAGACATTCAGACTAGATACTAGACCATCAGACTAGATACTAGACCATCAGACTAGATACTAGACCATCAGACTAGATACTAGACCATCAGACTAGATACTAGTCCCATCAGACTAGATACTAGACCATCAGACTAGATACTAGACCATCAGACTAGATACTAGACCATCAGACTAGATACTAGACCCATCAGACTAGATACTAGACCCATCAGACTAGATACTAGACCCATCAGACTAGATACTAGACCATCAGACTAGACCCATCAGACTAGATACTAGACCCATCAGACTAGATACTAGACCATCAGACTAGATACTAGACCATCAGACTAGATACTAGACCATCAGACTAGATACTAGACCATCAGACTAGATACTAGTCCCATCAGACTAGATACTAGTCCCATCAGACTAGATACTAGTCCCATCAGACTAGATACTAGTCCCATCAGACTAGATACTAGTCCCATCAGACTAGATACTAGACCCATCAGACTAGAGACTAGACCCATCAGACTAGAGACTAGACCCATCAGACTAGAGACTAGACCCATCAGACTAGAGACTAGACCCATCAGACTAGAGACTAGACCCATCAGACTAGAGACTAGACCCATCAGACTAGAGACTAGACCCATCAGACTAGAGACTAGACCCATCAGACTAGAGACTAGACCCATCAGACTAGAGACTAGACCCATCAGACTAGAGACTAGACCCATCAGACTAGAGACTAGACCCATCAGACTAGAGACTAGACCCATCAGACTAGAGACTAGACCCATCAGACTAGAGACTAGACCCATCAGACTAGAGACTAGACCCATCAGACTAGAGACTAGACCCATCAGACTAGAGACTAGACCCATCAGACTAGAGACTAGACCCATCAGACTAGAGACTAGACCCATCAGACTAGAGACTAGACCCAT
This sequence comes from Salvelinus fontinalis, assembly GCF_029448725.1. Classification (NCBI taxonomy): domain Eukaryota; kingdom Metazoa; phylum Chordata; class Actinopteri; order Salmoniformes; family Salmonidae; genus Salvelinus; species Salvelinus fontinalis. Next base: position 24,698,291 of record NC_074689.1, read on the forward strand.
CAGACTAGAGACTAGACCCATCAGACTAGATACTTGTCCCATCAGACTAGATACTAGACCATCAGACTAGATACTAGACCATCAGACTAGATACTAGACCATCAGACTAGATACTAGACCATCAGACTACATACTAGACCATCAGACTACATACTAGACCATCAGACTACACACTAGACCCATCAGACTACACACTAGTCCCATCAGACTAGATACTTGTCCCATCAGACTAGATACTTGTCCCTTCAGACTAGATACTAGACCCGTCAGACTAGATACTAGACCCGTCAGACTAGATACTAGACCCGTCAGACTAGATACTAGACCCGTCAGACTAGATACTAGACCCGTCAGACTAGAGACTAGACCCGTCAGACTAGATACTAGACCCGTCGGATTCGATACTAGACCCGTCAGACTAGATACTAGACCCGTCAGACTAGATACTAGACCCTTCAGACTAGATACTAGTCCCGTCAGACTAGATACTAGTCCCGTCAGACTAGATACTAGTCCCGTCAGACTAGATACTAGTCCCGTCAGACTAGATACTAGTCCCGTCAGACTAGATACTAGTCCCGTCAGACTAGATACTAGTCCCGTCAGACTAGATACTAGTCCCGTCAGACTAGATACTAGTCCCGTCAGACTAGATACTAGTCCCGTCAGACTAGATACTAGTCCCGTCAGACTAGATACTTGTCCCGTCAGACTAGATACTTGTCCCATCAGACTAGATACTTGTCCCATCAGACTAGATACTTGTCCCATCAGACTAAATACTAGTCCCATCAGACTAAATACTAGTCCCATCAGACTAGATACTAGTCCCATCAGACTACATACTAGACCCATCAGACTACATACTAGACCCATCAGACTACATACTAGACCCATAAGACTAGGTGCTAGTCCCATCAGACTAGATACTAGACCCATCAGACTAGATACTAGATCCATTAGACTATAAACATCAGACTAGATACTTTACCGATCAGACTACATACTAGACCCATCAGACTACATACTAGACCCATCAGACTACATACTAGTCCCATCAGACTAGATACTAGACCCATCAGACTACATACTAGTCCCATCAGACTACATACTAGTCCCATCAGACTACATACTAGTCCCATCAGACTACATACTAGTCCCATCAGACTACATACTAGTCCCATCAGACTACATACTAGTCCCATCAGACTACATACTAGTCCCATCTGACTACATACTAGTCCCATCAGACTAGATACTAGTCCCATCAGACTAGATACTAGACCATCAGACTACATACTAGTCCCATCAGACTAGATACTAGACCATCAGACTAGATCCATCAGACTAGATACTAGACCCATCAGACTATAACCATCAGACTAGATACTTTACCGATCAGACTACATACTAGTCCCATCAGACTAAATACTAGTCCCATCAGACTAGATACTAGTCCCATCAGACTAGATACTAGTCCCATCAGACTACATACTAGACCCATCAGACTACATACTAGACCCATCAGACTACATACTAGACCCATAAGACTAGGTGCTAGTCCCATCAGACTAGATACTAGACCCATCAGACTAGATACTAGATCCATTAGACTATAAACATCAGACTAGATACTTTACCGATCAGACTACATACTAGACCCATCAGACTACATACTAGACCCATCAGACTACATACTAGTCCCATCAGACTAGATACTAGACCCATCAGACTACATACTAGTCCCATCAGACTACATACTAGTCCCATCAGACTACATACTAGTCCCATCAGACTACATACTAGTCCCATCAGACTACATACTAGTCCCATCAGACTACATACTAGTCCCATCAGACTAGATACTAGTCCCATCAGACTAGATACTAGACCATCAGACTACATACTAGTCCCATCAGACTAGATACTAGACCATCAGACTAGATCCATCAGACTAGATACTAGACCCATCAGACTATAACCATCAGACTAGATACTTTACCGATCAGACTACATACTAGTCCCATCAGACTACGTACTAGACCCACCAGGCTACATACTAGACCCATCAGACTGCATACTAGACCCATCAGACTGCATACTAGACCCATCAGACTAGATACTAGACCCACCAGACTACATACTAGACCCACCAGACTAGATACTAGACCCACCAGACTAGATACTAGACCCACCAGACTAGATACTAGACCCACCAGGCTACATACTAGACCCATCAGACTACATACTAGACCCATCAGACTGCATACTAGACCCGTCAGACTAGATACTAGACCCGTCAGACTAGATACTAGACCCGTCAGACTAGATACTAGACCCGTCAGACTAGATACTAGACCCGTCAGACTAGATACTAGACCCGTCAGACTAGATACTAGACCCGTCAGACTAGATACTAGACCCGTCAGACTAGATACTAGACCCGTCAGACTAGATACTAGACCCGTCAGACTAGATACTAGACCCGTCAGACTAGATACTAGACCCGTCAGACTAGATACTAGACCCGTCAGACTAGATACTAGACCCGTCAGACTAGATACTAGACCCGTCAGACTAGATACTAGACCCGTCAGACTAGATACTAGACCCGTCAGACTAGATACTAGACCCGTCAGACTAGATACTAGACCCGTCAGACTAGATACTAGACCCGTCAGACTAGATACTAGACCCGTCAGACTAGAGACTAGACCCGTCAGACTAGATACTAGACCCGTCAGACTAGAGACTAGACCCGTCAGACTAGAGACTAGACCCGTCAGACTAGAGACTAGACCCGTCAGACTAGATACTAGACCCGTCAGACTAGATACTAGACCCGTCAGACTAGATACTAGACCCGTCAGACTAGATACTAGTCCCGTCAGACTAGATACTAGTCCCGTCAGACTAGATACTAGTCCCGTCAGACTAGATACTAGTCCCGTCAGACTAGATACTAGTCCCGTCAGACTAGATACTAGTCCCGTCAGACTAGATACTAGTCCCGTCAGACTAGATACTAGTCCCGTCAGACTAGATACTAGTCCCGTCAGACTAGATACTAGTCCCGTCAGACTAGATACTAGTCCCGTCAGACTAGATACTTGTCCCGTCAGACTAGATACTTGTCCCGTCAGACTAGATACTTGTCCCATCAGACTAAATACTAGTCCCATCAGACTAAATACTAGTCCCATCAGACTACATACTAGACCCATCAGACTACATACTAGACCCATCAGACTACATACTAGACCCATCAGACTACATACTAGACCCATCAGACTACATACTAGACCCATAAGACTAGGTGCTAGTCCCATCAGACTAGATACTAGACCCATCAGACTAGATACTAGATCCATTAGACTATAAACATCAGACTAGATACTTTACCGATCAGACTACATACTAGACCCATCAGACTACATACTAGACCCATCAGACTACATACTAGTCCCATCAGACTAGATACTAGACCCATCAGACTACATACTAGTCCCATCAGACTACATACTAGTCCCATCAGACTACATACTAGTCCCATCAGACTACATACTAGTCCCATCAGACTACATACTAGTCCCATCAGACTACATACTAGTCCCATCAGACTACATACTAGTCCCATCAGACTACATACTAGTCCCATCAGACTACATACTAGTCCCATCAGACTACATACTAGTCCCATCAGACTAGATACTAGTCCCATCAGACTAGATACTAGACCATCAGACTACATACTAGTCCCATCAGACTAGATACTAGACCATCAGACTAGATCCATCAGACTAGATACTAGACCCATCAGACTATAACCATCAGACTAGATACTTTACCGATCAGACTACATACTAGTCCCATCAGACTAAATACTAGTCCCATCAGACTAGATACTAGTCCCATCAGACTAGATACTAGTCCCATCAGACTACATACTAGACCCAGCAGACTACATACTAGACCCATCAGACTACATACTAGACCCATAAGACTAGGTGCTAGTCCCATCAGACTAGATACTAGACCCATCAGACTAGATACTAGATCCATTAGACTATAAACATCAGACTACATACTAGACCCATCAGACTACATACTAGACCCATCAGACTACATACTAGACCCATCAGACTACATACTAGTCCCATCAGACTAGATACTAGACCCATCAGACTACATACTAGTCCCATCAGACTACATACTAGTCCCATCAGACTACATACTAGTCCCATCAGACTACATACTAGTCCCATCAGACTACATACTAGTCCCATCAGACTACATACTAGTCCCATCAGACTAGATACTAGTCCCATCAGACTAGATACTAGACCATCAGACTACATACTAGTCCCATCAGACTAGATACTAGACCATCAGACTAGATCCATCAGACTAGATACTAGACCCATCAGACTATAACCATCAGACTAGATACTTTACCGATCAGACTACATACTAGTCCCATCAGACTACGTACTAGACCCACCAGGCTACATACTAGACCCATCAGACTGCATACTAGACCCATCAGACTGCATACTAGACCCATCAGACTAGATACTAGACCCACCAGACTACATACTAGACCCACCAGACTAGATACTAGACCCACCAGACTAGATACTAGACCCACCAGACTAGATACTAGACCCACCAGGCTACATACTAGACCCATCAGACTACATACTAGACCCATCAGACTGCATACTAGACCCGTCAGACTAGATACTAGACCCGTCAGACTAGATACTAGACCCGTCAGACTAGATACTAGACCCGTCAGACTAGATACTAGACCCGTCAGACTAGATACTAGACCCGTCAGACTAGATACTAGACCCGTCAGACTAGATACTAGACCCGTCAGACTAGATACTAGACCCGTCAGACTAGATACTAGACCCGTCAGACTAGATACTAGACCCGTCAGACTAGATACTAGACCCGTCAGACTAGATACTAGACCCGTCAGACTAGATACTAGACCCGTCAGACTAGATACTAGACCCGTCAGACTAGATACTAGACCCGTCAGACTAGATACTAGACCCGTCAGACTAGATACTAGACCCTTCAGACTAGATACTAGACCCGTCAGACTAGATACTAGACCCGTCAGACTAGAGACTAGACCCGTCAGACTAGATACTAGACCCGTCAGACTAGAGACTAGACCCGTCAGACTAGATACTAGACCCGTCAGACTAGATACTAGACCCGTCAGACTAGATACTAGACCCGTCAGACTAGATACTAGACCCAATAGACTAGATACTAGACCCGTCAGACTAGATACTAGTCCCGTCAGACTAGATACTAGTCCCGTCAGACTAGATACTAGTCCCGTCAGACTAGATACTAGTCCCGTCAGACTAGATACTAGTCCCGTCAGACTAGATACTAGTCCCGTCAGACTAGATACTAGTCCCGTCAGACTAGATACTAGTCCTGTCAGACTAGATACTAGTCCCGTCAGACTAGATACTAGTCCCGTCAGACTAGATACTAGTCCCGTCAGACTAGATACTAGTCCCGTCAGACTAGATACTAGTCCCGTCAGACTAGATACTAGTCCCATCAGACTAGACACTAGTCAAATTAGACTAGATACTTGTCCCATCAGACTAGATACTTGTCCCATCAGACTAGATACTAGATCCATTAGACTATAAACATCAGACTAGATACTTTACCGATCAGACTACATACTAGACCCATCAGACTACATACTAGTCCCATCAGACTAGATACTAGACCCATCAGACTAGAGACTAGACCCATCAGACTAGAGACTAGACCCATCAGACTAGAGACTAGACCCATCAGACTAGAGACTAGACCCATCAGACTAGAGACTAGACCCATCAGACTAGAGACTAGACCCATCAGACTAGAGACTAGACCCATCAGACTAGAGACTAGACCCATCAGACTAGAGACTAGACCCATCAGACTAGAGACTAGACCCATCAGACTAGAGACTAGACCCATCAGACTAGAGACTAGACCCATCAGACTAGAGACTAGACCCATCAGACTAGAGACTAGACCCATCAGACTAGAGACTAGACCCATCAGACTAGATACTTGTCCCATCAGACTACATACTAGACCATCAGACTACATACTAGACCATCAGACTACACACTAGACCCATCAGACTACATACTAGACCATCAGACTACATACTAGACCATCAGACTACACACTAGACCCATCAGACTACACACTAGACCCATCAAACTACACACTAGACCCATCAGACTAGATACTAGTCCCATCAGACTAGATACTTGTCCCTTCAGACTAGATACTAGACCCGTCAGACTAGATACTAGACCCGTCAGACTAGATACTAGACCCGTCAGACTAGATACTAGACCCGTCAGACTAGATACTAGACCCGTCAGACTAGATACTAGACCCGTCAGACTAGATACTAGACCCGTCAGACTAGATACTAGACCCGTCAGACTAGATACTAGACCCGTCAGACTAGAGACTAGACCCGTCAGACTAGAGACTAGACCCGTCAGACTAGAGACTAGACCCGTCAGACTAGAGACTAGACCCGTCAGACTAGAGACTAGACCCGTCAGACTAGATACTAGACCCGTCAGACTAGATACTAGACCCTTCAGACTAGATACTAGTCCCGTCAGACTAGATACTAGTCCCGTCAGACTAGATACTAGTCCCGTCAGACTAGATACTAGTCCCGTCAGACTAGATACTAGTCCCGTCAGACTAGATACTAGTCCCGTCAGACTAGATACTAGTCCCGTCAGACTAGATACTAGTCCCGTCAGACTAGATACTAGTCCCGTCAGACTAGATACTAGTCCCGTCAGACTAGACACTAGTCAAATTAGACTAGATACTTGTCCCATCAGACTAGATACTTGTCCCATCAGACTAAATACTAGTCCCATCAGACTAAATACTAGTCCCATCAGACTAGATACTAGTCCCATCACACTACATACTAGACCCATCAGACTACATACTAGTCCCATAAGACTAGGTGCTAGTCCCATCAGACTAGATACTAGACCCATCAGACTAGATACTAGATCCATTAGACTATAAACATCAGACTAGATACTTTACCGATCAGACTACATACTAGACCCATCAGACTACATACTAGTCCCATCAGACTAGATACTAGACCCATCAGACTACATACTAGTCCCATCAGACTACATACTAGTCCCATCAGACTACATACTAGTCCCATCAGACTACATACTTGTCCCATCAGAGTACATACTTGTCCCATCAGACTACATACTAGACCATCAGACTACATACTAGTCCCATCAGACTAGATACTAGACCATCAGACTAGATCCATCAGACTAGATACTAGACCCATCAGACTATAACCATCAGACTAGATACTTTACCGATCAGACTACATACTAGTCCCATCAGACTACGTACTAGACCCACCAGGCTACATACTAGACCCATCAGACTGCATACTAGACCCATCAGACTGCATACTAGACCCATCAGACTAGATACTAGACCCACCAGACTACATACTAGACCCACCAGACTAGATACTAGACCCACCAGACTAGATACTAGACCCACCAGACTAGATACTAGACCCACCAGGCTACATACTAGACCCATCAGACTACATACTAGACCCATCAGACTGCATACTAGACCCATCAGACTGCATACTAGACCCATCAGACTAGATACAAGACCCATCAGACTAGATACTAGTCCCATCAGACTAGATACTAGACCCATCAGACTTGATACTAGTCCCATCAGACTTGATACTAGTCCCATCAGACTAGATACTAGTCCCATGAGACTAGATACTAGTCCCATGAGACTAGATACTAGTCCCATCAGACTAGATACTAGTCCCATCAGACTAGATACTAGTCCCATCAGACTAGATACTAGTCCCATCAGACTAGATACTAGTCCCATCAGACTAGATACTAGTCCCATCAGACTAGATACTAGTCCCATCAGACTAGATACTAGTCCCATCAGACTAGATACTAGTCCCATCAGACTAGATACTAGACCCATCAGACTACATACTAGACCCATCAGACTAGATACTAGACCCATCAGACTCCGTACTAGTCCCATCAGACTCCGTACTAGTCCCATCAGACTACGTACTAGACCCACCAGGCTACATACTAGACCCATCAGACTGCATACTAGACCCATCAGACTGCATACTAGACCCATCAGACTGCATACTAGACCCATCAGACTGCATACTAGACCCATCAGACTACATACTAGACCCATCAGACTACATACTAGTCCCATCAGACTACATACTAGTCCCATCAGACTACATACTAGTCCCATCAGACTAGATACTAGACCATCAGACTAGATACTAGACCATCAGACTAGATACTAGACCATCAGACTAGATACTAGACCATCAGACTAGATACTAGACCATCAGACTAGATACTAGACCATCAGACTAGATACTAGACCATCAGACTAGTTCCATCAGACTAGATACTAGACCCATCAGACTACATACTAGTCCCATCAGACTACATACTAGTCCCATCAGACTAGATACTAGTCCCATCAGACTAGATACTAGTCCCATCAGACTAGATACTAGTCCCATCAGACTAGATACTAGACCATCAGACTAGATACTAGACCATCAGACTAGATACTAGACCATCAGACTAGATACTAGACCATCAGACTAGATACTAGACCATCAGACTAGATACTAGTCCCATCAGACTAGATACTAGTCCCATCAGACTAGATACTAGTCCCATCAGACTAGATACTAGTCCCATCAGACTAGATACTAGTCCCATCAGACTAGATACTAGTCCCATCAGACTACATACTAGTCCCATCAGACTACATACTAGTCCCATCAGACTACATACTAGTCCCATCAGACTAGATACTAGTCCCATCAGACTAGATACTAGTCCCATCAGACTAGATACTAGTCCCATCAGACTAGATACTAGACCATCAGACTAGATACTAGACCATCAGACTAGATACTAGACCATCAGACTAGATACTAGACCCATCAGACTAGTTCCATCAGACTAGATACTAGACCCATCAGACTACATACTAGTCCCATCAGACTACATACTAGACCATCAGACTAGATACTAGACCATCAGACTAGATACTAGACCATCAGACTAGATACTAGACCATCAGACTAGATACTAGACCATCAGACTAGATACTAGACCATCAGACTAGATACTAGTCCCATCAGACTAGATACTAGTCCCATCAGACTAGATACTAGTCCCATCAGACTAGATACTAGACCATCAGACTAGATACTAGACCATCAGACTAGATACTAGACCCATCAGACTAGTTCCATCAGACTAGATACTAGACCCATCAGACTACATACTAGTCCCATCAGACTAGATACTAGACCATCAGACTAGATACTAGACCCATCAGACTAGATACTAGACCCATCAGACTAGATACTAGACCCATCAGACTAGATACTAGTCCCATCAGACTAGATACTAGTCCCATCAGACTAGATACTAGACCCATCAGACTAGATACTAGACCCATCAGACTAGATACTAGACCATCAGACTAGATACTAGACCCATCAGACTAGATACTAGACCCATCAGACTAGATACTAGTCCCATCAGACTAGATACTAGTCCCATCAGACTAGATACTAGTCCCATCAGACTAGATACTAGACCCATCAGACTAGATACTAGACCATCAGACTAGATACTAGACCCATCAGACTAGTTCCATCAGACTAGATACTAGACCCATCAGACTAGATACTAGTCCCATCAGACTAAATACTAGTCCCATCAGACTACATACTAGTCCCATCAGACTACATACTAGTCCCATCAGACTAGATACTAGACCCATCAGACTAGATACTAGACCCATCAGACTAGATACTAGACCCATCAGACTAGATACTAGACCCATCAGACTAGATACTAGACCCATGAGACTAGATACTAGTCCCATCAGACTAGATACTAGTCCCATCAGACTAGATACTAGACCCATCAGACTAGATACTAGACCCATCAGACTAGATACTAGACCCATAAGACTAGATACTAGACTCATCAGACTAGATACTAGACTCATCAGACTAGATACTAGACCCATCAGACTAGATACTAGTCCCATCAGACTAGATACTAGTCCCATCAGACTAGATACTAGTCCCATCAGACTAGATACTAGTCCCATCAGACTAGATACTAGACCCATCAGACTAGATACTAGACCCATCAGACTAGATACTAGACCCATCAGACTAGAGACTTGACCCATCAGACTAGAGACTAGACCCATCAGACTAGACTAGACCCATCAGACTAGAGACTAGACCCATCAGACTAGATACTAGACCCATGAGACTAGATACTAGTCCCATCAGACTAGATACTAGTCCCATCAGACTAGATACTAGACCCATCAGACTATATACTAGACCCATCAGACTAGATACTAGACCCATAAGACTAGATACTAGACCCATCAGACTAGATACTAGACTCATCAGACTAGATACTAGACTCATCAGACTAGATACTAGACTCATCAGACTAGATACTAGACCCATCAGACTAGATACTAGTCCCATCAGACTAGATACTAGTCCCATCAGACTAGATACTAGTCCCATCAGACTAGATACTAGACCCATCAGACTAGATACTAGACCCATCAGACTAGATACTAGACCCATCAGACTAGAGACTTGACCCATCAGACTAGAGACTAGACCCATCAGACTAGACTAGACCCATCAGACTAGAGACTAGACCCATCAGACTAGATACTAGACCCATCAGACTAGATACTTGTCCCATCAGACTAGATACTTGTCCCATCAGACTAGATACTTGTCCCATCAGACTAGATACTAGTCCCATCAGACTAGATACTAGTCGCATCAGACTAGATACTAGACCCATCAGACTAGATACTAGTCCCATCAGACTAGAGACTAGTCCCATCAGACTAGATACTAGACCCATCAGACTAGATACTTGTCCCATCAGACTAGATACTTGTCCCATCAGACTAGATACTAGACCCATCAGACTAGATACTAGTCCCATCAGACTAGATACTAGTCGCATCAGACTAGATACTAGACCCATCAGACTAGTTCCATCAGACTAGATACTAGACCCATCAGACTAGATACTAGACCCATCAGACTAGATACTAGACCCATCAGACTAGATACTAGACCCATCAGACTAGATACTAGACCCATCAGACTAGATACTAGACCCATCAGACTAGATACTAGACCCATCAGACTAGATACTAGACCCATCAGACTAGATACTAGACCATCAGACTAGATACTAGACCCATCAGACTAGTTCCATCAGACTAGATACTAGACCCATCAGACTACATACTAGTCCCATCAGACTAGATACTAGTCCCATCAGACTACATACTAGACCATCAGACTAGATACTAGACCATCAGACTAGATACTAGACCATCAGACTAGATACTAGACCATCAGACTAGTTCCATCAGACTAGATACTAGACCCATCAGACTACATACTAGTCCCATCAGACTACATACTAGACCATCAGACTAGATACTAGACCATCAGACTAGATACTAGACCATCAGACTAGATACTAGACCATCAGACTAGATACTAGACCATCAGACTAGATACTAGACCATCAGACTAGATACTAGACCATCAGACTAGATACTAGTCCCATCAGACTAGATACTAGTCCCATCAGACTAGATACTAGTCCCATCAGACTAGATACTAGTCCCATCAGACTAGATACTAGTCCCATCAGACTAGATACTAGTCCCATCAGACTACATACTAGTCCCATCAGACTACATACTAGTCCCATCAGACTACATACTAGTCCCATCAGACTAGATACTAGTCCCATCAGACTAGATACTAGACCATCAGACTAGATACTAGACCATCAGACTAGATACTAGACCATCAGACTAGATACTAGACCATCAGACTAGATACTAGACCCATCAGACTAGTTCCATCAGACTAGATACTAGACCCATCAGACTACATACTAGTCCCATCAGACTAGATACTAGACCATCAGACTAGATACTAGACCATCAGACTAGATACTAGACCATCAGACTAGATACTAGACCATCAGACTAGATACTAGACCCATCAGACTAGATACTAGTCCCATCAGACTAGATACTAGTCCCATCAGACTAGATACTAGTCCCATCAGACTAGATACTAGACCCATCAGACTAGATACTAGACCCATCAGACTAGTTCCATCAGACTAGATACTAGACCCATCAGACTACATACTAGTCCCATCAGACTACATACTAGACCATCAGACTAGATACTAGACCATCAGACTAGATACTAGACCCATCAGACTAGATACTAGACCCATCAGACTAGATACTAGTCCCATCAGACTAGATACTAGTCCCATCAGACTAGATACTAGACCCATCAGACTAGATACTAGACCCATCAGACTAGATACTAGACCATCAGACTAGATACTAGACCATCAGACTAGATACTAGACCCATCAGACTAGATACTAGACCCATCAGACTAGATACTAGTCCCATCAGACTAGATACTAGACCCATCAGACTAGATACTAGTCCCATCAGACTAGATACTAGACCCATCAGACTAGATACTAGACCATCAGACTAGATACTAGACCCATCAGACTAGTTCCATCAGACTAGATACTAGACCCATCAGACTAGATACTAGTCCCATCAGACTAAATACTAGTCCCATCAGACTACATACTAGTCCCATCAGACTACATACTAGTCCCATCAGACTAGATACTAGACCCATCAGACTAGATACTAGACCCATCAGACTAGATACTAGACCCATCAGACTAGATACTAGACCCATCAGACTAGATACTAGTCCCATCAGACTAGATACTAGTCCCATCAGACTAGATACTAGACCCATCAGACTAGATACTAGACCCATCAGACTAGATACTAGACCCATCAGACTAGATACTAGACCCATCAGACTAGATACTAGACTCATCAGACTAGATACTAGACCCATCAGACTAGATACTAGACCCATCAGACTAGATACTAGTCCCATCAGACTAGATACTAGTCCCATCAGACTAGATACTAGTCCCATCAGACTAGATACTAGTCCCATCAGACTAGATACTAGTCCCATCAGACTACATACTAGTCCCATCAGACTACATACTAGTCCCATCAGACTAGATACTAGTCCCATCAGACTAGATACTAGACCATCAGACTAGATACTAGACCATCAGACTAGATACTAGACCATCAGACTAGATACTAGACCATCAGACTAGATACTAGACCCATCAGACTAGTTCCATCAGACTAGATACTAGACCCATCAGACTACATACTAGTCCCATCAGACTAGATACTAGACCATCAGACTAGATACTAGACCATCAGACTAGATACTAGACCATCAGACTAGATACTAGACCATCAGACTAGATACTAGACCCATCAGACTAGATACTAGTCCCATCAGACTAGATACTAGTCCCATCAGACTAGATACTAGTCCCATCAGACTAGATACTAGACCCATCAGACTAGATACTAGACCATCAGACTAGATACTAGACCCATCAGACTAGTTCCATCAGACTAGATACTAGACCCATCAGACTACATACTAGTCCCATCAGACTACATACTAGACCATCAGACTAGATACTAGACCATCAGACTAGATACTAGACCCATCAGACTAGATACTAGACCCATCAGACTAGATACTAGTCCCATCAGACTAGATACTAGTCCCATCAGACTAGATACTAGACCCATCAGACTAGATACTAGACCCATCAGACTAGATACTAGACCATCAGACTAGATACTAGACCATCAGACTAGATACTAGACCCATCAGACTAGATACTAGACCCATCAGACTAGATACTAGTCCCATCAGACTAGATACTAGACCCATCAGACTAGATACTAGTCCCATCAGACTAGATACTAGACCCATCAGACTAGATACTAGACCATCAGACTAGATACTAGACCCATCAGACTAGTTCCATCAGACTAGATATTTGACCCATCAGACTAGATACTAGTCCCATCAGACTAGAGACTAGTCCCATCAGACTACATACTAGTCCCATCAGACTACATACTAGTCCCATCAGACTAGATACTAGACCCATCAGACTAGATACTAGACCCATCAGACTAGATACTAGACCCATCAGACTAGATACTAGACCCATCAGACTAGATACTAGTCCCATCAGACTAGATACTAGTCCCATCAGACTAGATACTAGACCCATCAGACTAGATACTAGACCCATCAGACTAGATACTAGACCCATAAGACTAGATACTAGACCCATCAGACTAGATACTAGACTCATCAGACTAGATACTAGACCCATCAGACTAGATACTAGTCCCATCAGACTAGATACTAGTCCCATCAGACTAGATACTAGACCCATCAGACTAGATACTAGACCATCAGACTAGATACTAGACCCATCAGACTAGTTCCATCAGACTAGATACTAGACCCATCAGACTACATACTAGTCCCATCAGACTACATACTAGACCATCAGACTAGATACTAGACCATCAGACTAGATACTAGACCCATCAGACTAGATACTAGACCCATCAGACTAGATACTAGTCCCATCAGACTAGATACTAGTCCCATCAGACTAGATACTAGACCCATCAGACTAGATACTAGACCCATCAGACTAGATACTAGACCATCAGACTAGATACTAGACCATCAGACTAGATACTAGACCCATCAGACTAGATACTAGACCCATCAGACTAGATACTAGTCCCATCAGACTAGATACTAGACCCATCAGACTAGATACTAGTCCCATCAGACTAGATACTAGACCCATCAGACTAGATACTAGACCATCAGACTAGATACTAGACCCATCAGACTAGTTCCATCAGACTAGATATTTGACCCATCAGACTAGATACTAGTCCCATCAGACTAGAGACTAGTCCCATCAGACTACATACTAGTCCCATCAGACTACATACTAGTCCCATCAGACTAGATACTAGACCCATCAGACTAGATACTAGACCCATCAGACTAGATACTAGACCCATCAGACTAGATACTAGACCCATCAGACTAGATACTAGTCCCATCAGACTAGATACTAGTCCCATCAGACTAGATACTAGACCCATCAGACTAGATACTAGACCCATCAGACTAGATACTAGACCCATAAGACTAGATACTAGACCCATCAGACTAGATACTAGACTCATCAGACTAGATACTAGACCCATCAGACTAGATACTAGTCCCATCAGACTAGATACTAGTCCCATCAGACTAGATACTAGTCCCATCAGACTAGATACTAGACCCATCAGACTAGATACTAGACCCATCAGACTAGATACTAGACCCATCAGACTAGAGACTTGACCCATCAGACTAGAGACTAGACCCATCAGACTAGACTAGACCCATCAGACTAGAGACTAGACCCATCAGACTAGATACTAGACCCATCAGACTAGATACTAGACCCATCAGACTAGATACTTGTCCCATCAGACTAGATACTAGTCCCATCAGACTAGATACTAGTCCCATCAGACTAGATACTAGTCCCATCAGACTAGATACTAGTCCCATCAGACTAGATACTAGACCCATCAGACTAGTTCCATCAGACTAGATACTAGACCCATCAGACTAGATACTAGTCGCATCAGACTAGATACTAGACCCATCAGACTAGTTCCATCAGACTAGATACTAGACCCATCAGACTAGATACTAGACCCATCAGACTAGATACTAGACCCATCAGACTAGATACTAGACCCATCAGACTAGATACTAGACCCATCAGACTAGATACTAGACCCATCAGACTAGATACTAGACCCATCAGACTAGATACTAGACCATCAGACTAGATACTAGACCCATCAGACTAGTTCCATCAGACTAGATACTAGACCCATCAGACTACATACTAGTCCCATCAGACTAGATACTAGTCCCATCAGACTACATACTAGACCATCAGACTAGATACTAGACCATCAGACTAGATACTAGACCCATCAGACTAGATACTAGACCCATCAGACTAGATACTAGTCCCATCAGACTAGATACTAGTCCCATCAGACTAGATACTAGTCCCATCAGACTAGATACTAGTCCCATCAGACTACATACTAGACCCATCAGACTACATACTAGTCCCATCAGACTACATACTAGTCCCATCAGACTACATACTAGTCCCATCAGACTACATACTAGTCCCATCAGACTACATACTAGTCCCATCAGACTACATACTAGTCCCATCAGACTACATACTAGTCCCATCAGACTAGATACTAGTCCCATCAGACTAGATACTAGTCCCATCAGACTAGATACTAGTCCCATCAGACTAGATACTAGTCCCATCAGACTAGATACTAGACCCATCAGACTAGTTCCATCAGACTAGATACTAGACCCATCAGACTAGATACTAGTCGCATCAGACTAGATACTAGACCCATCAGACTAGTTCCATCAGACTAGATACTAGACCCATCAGACTAGATACTAGACCCATCAGACTAGATACTAGACCCATCAGACTAGATACTAGACCCATCAGACTAGATACTAGACCCATCAGACTAGATACTAGACCATCAGACTAGATACTAGACCATCAGACTAGATACTACACCCATCAGACTAGTTCCATCAGACTAGATACTAGACCCATCAGACTACATACTAGTCCCATCAGACTACATACTAGACCATCAGACTAGATACTAGACCACCAGACTAGATACTAGTCCCATCAGACTACATACTAGACCCATCAGACTACATACTAGACCCATCAGACTACATACTAGACCCATCAGACTACATACTAGACCCATCAGACTACATACTAGTCCCATCAGACTACATACTAGTCCCATCAGACTACATACTAGTCCCATCAGACTACATACAAGTCCCATCAGACTACATACTAGTCCCATCAGACTACATACTAGTCCCATCAGACTACATACTAGTCCCATCATACTACATACTAGTCCCATCATACTACATACTAGTCCCATCAGACTACATACTAGTCCCATCAGACTACATACTAGACCATCAGACTAGATACTAGACCATCAGACTAGATACTAGACCATCAGACTAGATACTAGACCCATCAGACTAGTTCCATCAGACTAGATACTAGACCCATCAGACTACATACTAGTCCCATCAGACTACATACTAGACCATCAGACTAGATACTAGACCATCAGACTAGATACTAGACCCATCAGACTAGATACTAGACCCATCAGACTAGATACTAGACCCATCAGACTAGATACTAGACCCATCAGACTAGATACTAGACCCATCAGACTAGATACTAGTCCCATCAGACTAGATACTAGTCCCATCAGACTAGATACTAGTCCCATCAGACTAGATACTAGACCCATCAGACTAGATACTAGACCCATCAGACTAGATACTAGACCCATCAGACTAGATACTAGACCCATCAGACTAGATACTAGACCCATCAGACTAGATACTAGTCCCATCAGACTAGATACTAGTCCCATCAGACTAGATACTAGACCCATCAGACTAGATACTAGACCCATCAGACTAGATACTAGACCCATAAGACTAGATACTAGACCCATCAGACTAGATACTAGACTCATCAGACTAGATACTAGACCCATCAGACTAGATACTAGTCCCATCAGACTAGATACTAGTCCCATCAGACTAGATACTAGTCCCATCAGACTAGATACTAGACCCATCAGACTAGATACTAGACCCATCAGACTAGATACTAGACCCATCAGACTAGAGACTTGACCCATCAGACTAGAGACTAGACCCATCAGACTAGACTAGACCCATCAGACTAGAGACTAGACCCATCAGACTAGATACTAGACCCATCAGACTAGATACTAGACCCATCAGACTAGATACTTGTCCCATCAGACTAGATACTAGTCCCATCAGACTAGATACTAGTCCCATCAGACTAGATACTAGTCCCATCAGACTAGATACTAGTCCCATCAGACTAGATACTAGACCCATCAGACTAGTTCCATCAGACTAGATACTAGACCCATCAGACTAGATACTAGTCGCATCAGACTAGATACTAGACCCATCAGACTAGTTCCATCAGACTAGATACTAGACCCATCAGACTAGATACTAGACCCATCAGACTAGATACTAGACCCATCAGACTAGATACTAGACCCATCAGACTAGATACTAGACCCATCAGACTAGATACTAGACCCATCAGACTAGATACTAGACCCATCAGACTAGATACTAGACCCATCAGACTAGATACTAGACCATCAGACTAGATACTAGACCCATCAGACTAGTTCCATCAGACTAGATACTAGACCCATCAGACTACATACTAGTCCCATCAGACTAGATACTAGTCCCATCAGACTACATACTAGACCATCAGACTAGATACTAGACCATCAGACTAGATACTAGACCCATCAGACTAGATACTAGACCCATCAGACTAGATACTAGTCCCATCAGACTAGATACTAGTCCCATCAGACTAGATACTAGTCCCATCAGACTAGATACTAGTCCCATCAGACTACATACTAGACCCATCAGACTACATACTAGTCCCATCAGACTACATACTAGTCCCATCAGACTACATACTAGTCCCATCAGACTACATACTAGTCCCATCAGACTACATACTAGTCCCATCAGACTACATACTAGTCCCATCAGACTACATACTAGTCCCATCAGACTACATACTAGTCCCATCAGACTACATACTAGTCCCATCAGACTAGATACTAGTCCCATCAGACTAGATACTAGTCCCATCAGACTAGATACTAGTCCCATCAGACTAGATACTAGACCCATCAGACTAGTTCCATCAGACTAGATACTAGACCCATCAGACTAGATACTAGTCGCATCAGACTAGATACTAGACCCATCAGACTAGTTCCATCAGACTAGATACTAGACCCATCAGACTAGATACTAGACCCATCAGACTAGATACTAGACCCATCAGACTAGATACTAGACCCATCAGACTAGATACTAGACCCATCAGACTAGATACTAGACCCATCAGACTAGATACTAGACCATCAGACTAGATACTAGACCATCAGACTAGATACTACACCCATCAGACTAGTTCCATCAGACTAGATACTAGACCCATCAGACTACATACTAGTCCCATCAGACTACATACTAGACCATCAGACTAGATACTAGACCACCAGACTAGATACTAGTCCCATCAGACTACATACTAGACCCATCAGACTACATACTAGACCCATCAGACTACATACTAGACCCATCAGACTACATACTAGACCCATCAGACTACATACTAGTCCCATCAGACTACATACTAGTCCCATCAGACTACATACTAGTCCCATCAGACTACATACAAGTCCCATCAGACTACATACTAGTCCCATCAGACTACATACTAGTCCCATCAGACTACATACTAGTCCCATCATACTACATACTAGTCCCATCATACTACATACTAGTCCCATCAGACTACATACTAGTCCCATCAGACTACATACTAGACCATCAGACTAGATACTAGACCATCAGACTAGATACTAGACCATCAGACTAGATACTAGACCCATCAGACTAGTTCCATCAGACTAGATACTAGACCCATCAGACTACATACTAGTCCCATCAGACTACATACTAGACCATCAGACTAGATACTAGACCATCAGACTAGATACTAGACCCATCAGACTAGATACTAGACCCATCAGACTAGATACTAGACCCATCAGACTAGATACTAGACCCATCAGACTAGATACTAGACCCATCAGACTAGATACTAGTCCCATCAGACTAGATACTAGTCCCATCAGACTAGATACTAGTCCCATCAGACTAGATACTAGACCCATCAGACTAGATACTAGACCCATCAGACTAGATACTAGACCCATCAGACTAGATACTAGACCCATCAGACTAGATACTAGACTCATCAGACTAGATACTGGACCCATCAGACTAGATACTAGTCCCATCAGACTAGATACTAGACCCATCAGACTAGATACTAGACCCATCAGACTAGATACTAGACCCATCAGACTAGATACTAGACCCATCAGACTAGAGACTAGACCCATCAGACTAGAGACTAGACCCATCAGACTAGAGACTAGACCCATCAGACTAGAGACTAGACCCATCAGACTAGAGACTAGACCCATCAGACTAGAGACTAGACCCATCAGACTAGAGACTAGACCCATCAGACTAGAGACTAGACCCATCAGACTAGATACTAGACCCATCAGACTAGAGACTAGACCCATCAGACTAGAGACTAGACCCATCAGACTAGAGACTAGACCCATCAGACTAGAGACTAGACCCATCAGACTAGAGACTAGACCCATCAGACTAGAGACTAGACCCATCAGACTAGAGACTAGACCCATCAGACTAGAGACTAGACCCATCAGACTAGAGACTAGACCCATCAGACTAGAGACTAGACCCATCAGACTAGAGACTAGACCCATCAGACTAGAGACTAGACCCATCAGACTAGAGACTAGACCCATCAGACTAGAGACTAGTCCCATCAGACTAGATACTAGTCCCATCAGACTAGAGACTAGACCCATCAGACTAGATACTAGTCCCATCAGACTAGATACTAGTCCCATCAGACTAGATACTAGTCCCATCAGACTAGATACTAGACCCATCAGACTAGATACTAGACCCATCAGACTAGATACTAGACCCGTCAGACTAGATACTAGACCCGTCAGACTAGAGACTAGTCCCGTCAGACTAGAGACTAGACCCGTCAGACTAGAGACTAGACCCGTCAGACTAGAGACTAGACCCGTCAGACTAGAGACTAGACCCGTCAGACTAGAGACTAGACCCGTCAGACTAGAGACTAGACCCGTCAGACTAGAGACTAGACCCGTCAGACTAGAGACTAGACCCGTCAGACTAGAGACTAGACCCGTCAGACTAGAGACTAGACCCGTCAGACTAGAGACTAGACCCGTCAGACTAGAGACTAGACCCGTCAGACTAGAGACTAGACCCGTCAGACTAGAGACTAGACCCGTCAGACTAGAGACTAGACCCGTCAGACTAGAGACTAGACCCGTCAGACTAGAGACTAGTCCCGTCAGACTAGATACTAGTCCCGTCAGACTAGATACTAGTCCCGTCAGACTAGATACTAGTCCCGTCAGACTAGATACTAGTCCCGTCAGACTAGATACTAGTCCCGTCAGACTAGATACTAGTCCCGTCAGACTAGATACTAGTCCCGTCAGACTAGATACTAGTCGCGTCAGACTAGATACTAGACCCGTCAGACTAGTTCCATCAGACTAGATACTAGACCCATCAGACTAGATACTAGACCCATCAGACTAGATACTAGACCCATCAGACTAGATACTAGACCCTTCAGACTAGATACTAGACCAATCAGACTAGTTCCATCAGACTAGATACTAGACCCATCAGACTACATACTAGTCCCATCAGAATAGATACTAGACCATCAGACTAGATACTAGTCCCATCAGACTAGTTCCATCAGACTAGATACTAGACTCATCAGACTAGATACTAGACCCATCAGACTAGATACTAGTCCCATCAGACTAGATACTAGACCCATCAGACTAGATACTAGACCCATCAGACTAGATACTAGACCCATCAGACTAGAGACTAGACCCATCAGACTAGAGACTAGACCCATCAGACTAGAGACTAGACCCATCAGACTAGAGACTAGACCCATCAGACTAGAGACTAGACCCATCAGACTAGAGACTAGACCCATCAGACTAGAGACTAGACCCATCAGACTAGAGACTAGACCCATCAGACTAGAGACTAGACCCATCAGACTAGAGACTAGACCCATCAGACTAGAGACTAGACCCATCAGACTAGAGACTAGACCCATCAGACTAGAGACTAGACCCATCAGACTAGAGACTAGACCCATCAGACTAGAGACTAGACCCATCAGACTAGAGACTAGACCCATCAGACTAGAGACTAGACCCATCAGACTAGAGACTAGACCCATCAGACTAGAGACTAGACCCATCAGACTAGAGACTAGACCCATCAGACTAGAGACTAGACCCATCAGACTAGATACTAGTCCCATCAGACTAGATACTAGTCCCATCAGACTAGATACTAGACCCGTCAGACTAGATACTAGACCCGTCAGACTAGATACTAGACCCGTCAGACTAGATACTAGACCCGTCAGACTAGATACTAGACCCGTCAGACTAGATACTAGACCCGTCAGACTAGATACTAGACCCGTCAGACTAGAGACTAGACCCGTCAGACTAGAGACTAGACCCGTCAGACTAGAGACTAGACCCGTCAGACTAGAGACTAGACCCGTCAGACTAGAGACTAGACCCGTCAGACTAGAGACTAGACCCGTCAGACTAGAGACTAGACCCGTCAGACTAGAGACTAGACCCGTCAGACTAGAGACTAGACCCGTCAGACTAGAGACTAGACCCGTCAGACTAGAGACTAGACCCGTCAGACTAGAGACTAGACCCGTCAGACTAGAGACTAGACCCGTCAGACTAGAGACTAGACCCGTCAGACTAGAGACTAGTCCCGTCAGACTAGAGACTAGTCCCGTCAGACTAGAGACTAGTCCCGTCAGACTAGAGACTAGTCCCGTCAGACTAGAGACTAGTCCCGTCAGACTAGAGACTAGTCCCGTCAGACTAGAGACTAGTCCCGTCAGACTAGATACTAGTCCCGTCAGACTAGATACTAGTCCCGTCAGACTAGATACTAGTCGCATCAGACTAGATACTAGACCCATCAGACTAGTTCCATCAGACTAGATACTAGACCCATCAGACTAGATACTAGACCCATCAGACTAGATACTAGACCCATCAGACTAGATACTAGACCCATCAGACTAGATACTAGACCCATCAGACTAGATACTAGACCAATCAGACTAGTTCCATCAGACTAGATACTAGACCCATCAGACTACATACTAGTCCCATCAGAATAGATACTAGACCATCAGACTAGATACTAGTCCCATCAGACTAGTTCCATCAGACTAGATACTAGACTCATCAGACTAGATACTAGACCCATCAGACTAGATACTAGACCCATCAGACTAGATACTAGACCCATCAGACTAGATACTAGACCCATCAGACTAGAGACTAGACCCATCAGACTAGAGACTAGACCCATCAGACTAGAGACTAGACCCATCAGACTAGAGACTAGACCCATCAGACTAGAGACTAGACCCATCAGACTAGAGACTAGACCCATCAGACTAGAGACTAGACCCATCAGACTAGAGACTAGACCATCAGACTAGAGACTAGACCCATCAGACTAGAGACTAGACCCATCAGACTAGAGACTAGACCCATCAGACTAGAGACTAGACCCATCAGACTAGAGACTAGACCCATCAGACTAGATACTAGTCCCATCAGAATAGATACTAGTCCCATCAGACTAGATACTAGACTCATCAGAATAGATACTAGTCCCATCAGAATAGATACTAGTCCCATCAGACTAGATACTAGTCCCATCAGACTAGATACTAGTCCCATCAGACTAGATACTAGACCCATCAGACTAGATACTAGACCCATCAGACTAGATACTAGACCCATCAGACTAGATACTAGACCCATCAGACTAGATACTAGAACCATCAGACTAGATACTAGACCCATCAGACTAGATACTAGACCCATCAGACTAGAGACTAGACCCATCAGACTAGAGACAAGACCCATCAGACTAGAGACTAGACCCATCAGACTAGAGACTAGACCCATCAGACTAGAGACTAGACCCATCAGACTAGAGACTAGACCCATCAGACTAGAGACTAGACCCATCAGACTAGAGACTAGACCCATCAGACTAGAGACTAGACCCATCAGACTAGAGACTAGACCCATCAGACTATATACTAGTCCCATCAGACTATATACTAGTCCCATCAGACTATATACTAGTCCCATCAGACTAGATACTAGTCCCATCAGACTAGATACTAGTCCCATCAGACTAGATACTAGTCCCATCAGACTAGATACTAGACCCATCAGACTAGATACTAGACCCATCAGACTAGATACTAGACCCATCAGACTAGATACTAGACCCATCAGACTAGATACTAGACCCATCAGACTAGATACTAGACCCATCAGACTAGATACTAGACCCATCAGACTAGATACTAGTCCCATCAGACTAGATACTAGACCCATCAGACTAGATACTAGACCCATCAGACTAGAGACTAGACCCGTCAGACTAGAGACTAGACCCGTCAGACTAGAGACTAGACCCGTCAGACTAGAGACTAGACCCGTCAGACTAGAGAGTAGACCCGTCAGACTAGAGAGTAGACCCGTCAGACTAGAGACTAGACCCGTCAGACTAGAGACTAGACCCGTCAGACTAGAGACTAGACCCGTCAGACTAGAGACTAGACCCGTCAGACTAGAGACTAGACCCGTCAGACTAGAGACTAGACCCGTCAGACTAGAGACTAGACCCGTCAGACTAGAGACTAGACCCGTCAGACTAGAGACTAGTCCCGTCAGACTAGAGACTAGTCCCGTCAGACTAGAGACTAGTCCCGTCAGACTAGAGACTAGTCCCGTCAGACTAGATACTAGTCCCGTCAGACTAGATACTAGTCCCGTCAGACTAGATACTAGTCCCGTCAGACTAGATACTAGTCCCGTCAGACTAGATACTAGTCGCGTCAGACTAGATACTAGACCCATCAGACTAGTTCCATCAGACTAGATACTAGACCCATCAGACTAGATACTAGACCCATCAGACTAGATACTAGACCCATCAGACTAGATACTAGACCCATCAGACTAGATACTAGACCCATCAGACTAGATACTAGACCCATCAGACTAGATACTAGACCCATCAGACTAGTTCCATCAGACTAGATACTAGACCCATCAGACTACATACTAGTCCAATCAGACTAGATACTAGTCCAATCAGACTAGATACTAGTCCCATCAGACTAGATACTAGACCCTTCAGACTACATACTAGTCCCATCAGACTAGATACTAGACCCATCAGACTAGATACTAGACCCATCAGACTAGATACTAGACCCATCAGACTAGATACTAGACCCATCAGACTAGATACTAGACCCATCAGACTAGATACTAGACCCATCAGACTACATACTAGACCCATCAGACTAGAGACTAGACCCATCAGACTAGAGACTAGACCCATCAGACTAGAGACTAGACCCATCAGACTAGAGACTAGACCCATCAGACTAGAGACTAGACCCATCAGACTAGAGACTAGACCCATCAGACTAGATACTAGTCCCATCAGACTAGATACTAGACCCTTCAGACTACATACTAGTCCCATCAGACTAGATACTAGACCCATCAGACTAGATACTAGACCCATCAGACTAGATACTAGACCCATCAGACTAGATACTAGACCCATCAGACTAGATACTAGACCCATCAGACTACATACTAGACCCATCAGACTAGAGACTAGACCCATCAGACTAGAGAC
Source organism: Salvelinus fontinalis (assembly GCF_029448725.1). Classification (NCBI taxonomy): domain Eukaryota; kingdom Metazoa; phylum Chordata; class Actinopteri; order Salmoniformes; family Salmonidae; genus Salvelinus; species Salvelinus fontinalis. Next base: position 24,724,161 of record NC_074689.1, read on the forward strand.
TAGACCCATCAGACTAGAGACTAGACCCATCAGACTAGAGACTAGACCCATCAGACTAGAGACTAGACCCATCAGACTAGAGACTAGACCCATCAGACTAGAGACTAGACCCATCAGACTAGAGACTAGACCCATCAGACTAGAGACTAGACCCATCAGACTAGAGACTAGACCCATCAGACTAGAGACTAGACCCATCAGACTAGAGACTAGACCCATCAGACTAGAGACTAGACCCATCAGACTAGAGACAAGACCCATCAGACTAGAGACTAGACCCATTAGACTAGAGACTAGACCCATCAGACTAGAGACTAGACCCATCAGACTAGAGACTAGACCCATCAGACTAGAGACTAGACCCATCAGACTAGAGACTAGACCCATCAGACTAGAGACTAGACCCATCAGACTAGATACTAGACCCATCAGACTAGATACTTGTCCCATCAGACTAGAGACTAGACCCATCAGACTAGATACTAGACCCATCAGACTAGATACTAGACCCATCAGACTAGATACTAGACCCATCAGACTAGATACTAGACCCATCAGACTAGATACTAGACCCATCAGACTAGATACTAGACCCATCAGACTAGATACTAGACCCATCAGACTAGTTCCATCAGACTAGATACTAGACCCATCAGACTACATACTAGTCCAATCAGACTAGATACTAGTCCAATCAGACTAGATACTAGTCCCATCAGACTAGATACTAGACCCTTCAGACTACATACTAGTCCCATCAGACTAGATACTAGACCCATCAGACTAGATACTAGACCCATCAGACTAGATACTAGACCCATCAGACTAGATACTAGACCCATCAGACTAGATACTAGACCCATCAGACTAGATACTAGACCCATCAGACTACATACTAGACCCATCAGACTAGAGACTAGACCCATCAGACTAGAGACTAGACCCATCAGACTAGAGACTAGACCCATCAGACTAGAGACTAGACCCATCAGACTAGAGACTAGACCCATCAGACTAGAGACTAGACCCATCAGACTAGATACTAGTCCCATCAGACTAGATACTAGACCCTTCAGACTACATACTAGTCCCATCAGACTAGATACTAGACCCATCAGACTAGATACTAGACCCATCAGACTAGATACTAGACCCATCAGACTAGATACTAGACCCATCAGACTAGATACTAGACCCATCAGACTACATACTAGACCCATCAGACTAGAGACTAGACCCATCAGACTAGAGACTAGACCCATCAGACTAGAGACTAGACCCATCAGACTAGAGACTAGACCCATCAGACTAGAGACTAGACCCATCAGACTAGAGACTAGACCCATCAGACTAGAGACTAGACCCATCAGACTAGAGACTAGACCCATCAGACTAGAGACTAGACCCATCAGACTAGAGACTAGACCCATCAGACTAGAGACTAGACCCATCAGACTAGAGACTAGACCCATCAGACTAGAGACTAGACCCATCAGACTAGAGACAAGACCCATCAGACTAGAGACTAGACCCATTAGACTAGAGACTAGACCCATCAGACTAGAGACTAGACCCATCAGACTAGAGACTAGACCCATCAGACTAGAGACTAGACCCATCAGACTAGAGACTAGACCCATCAGACTAGAGACTAGACCCATCAGACTAGATACTAGACCCATCAGACTAGATACTTGTCCCATCAGACTAGAGACTAGACCCATCAGACTACATACTAGACCATCAGACTAGATACTAGTCCCATCAGACTAGATACTAGTCCCATCAGACTAGATACTAGTCCCATCAGACTAGATACTAGACCATCAGACTAGATACTAGACCCATCAGACTAGATACTAGACCCATCAGACTAGATACTAGACCCATCAGACTAGATACTAGTCCCGTCAGACTAGATACTAGACCCGTCAGACTAGATACTAGACCCGTCAGACTAGATACTAGACCCGTCAGACTAGATACTAGACCCGTCAGACTAGATACTAGACCCGTCAGACTAGATACTAGACCCGTCAGACTAGATACTAGACCCGTCAGACTAGATACTAGTCCCGTCAGACTAGATACTAGTCCCGTCAGACTAGATACTAGTCCCGTCAGACTAGATACTAGTCACGTCAGACTAGATACTAGTCCCGTCAGACTAGATACTAGTCCCGTCAGACTAGACACTAGTCAAATTAGACTAGATACTTGTCCCATCAGACTAAATACTAGTCCCATCAGACAAAATACTAGTCCCATCAGACAAAATACTAGTCCCATCAGACTAGATACTAGTCCCATCAGACTACATACTAGACCCATCAGACTACATACTAGTCCCATAAGACTAGGTGCTAGTCCCATCAGACTAGATACTAGACCCATTAGACTATAACCATCAGACTAGATACTTTACCGATCAGACTACATACTAGACCCATCAGACTACATACTAGACCCATCAGACTACATACTAGTCCCATCAGACTAGATACTAGACCCATCAGACTAGATACTAGACCCATCAGACTACATACTAGACCAATCAGACTAGTTCCATCAGACTAGATACTAGACCCATCAGACTACATACTAGTCCCATCAGAATAGATACTAGACCATCAGACTAGATACTAGTCCCATCAGACTAGTTCCATCAGACTAGATACTAGACTCATCAGACTAGATACTAGACCCATCAGACTAGATACTAGTCCCATCAGACTAGATACTAGACCCATCAGACTAGATACTAGACCCATCAGACTAGATACTAGACCCATCAGACTAGATACTAGACCCATCAGACTAGATACTAGACCCATCAGACTAGATACTAGACCCATCAGACTAGAGACTAGACCCATCAGACTAGAGACTAGACCCATCAGACTAGAGACTAGACCCATCAGACTAGAGACTAGACCCATCAGACTAGAGACTAGACCCATCAGACTAGAGACTAGACCCATCAGACTAGAGACTAGACCCATCAGACTAGAGACTAGACCCATCAGACTAGAGACTAGACCCATCAGACTAGAGACTAGACCCATCAGACTAGAGACTAGACCCATCAGACTAGAGACTAGACCCATCAGACTAGAGACTAGACCCATCAGACTAGAGACTAGACCCATCAGACTAGAGACTAGACCCATCAGACTAGAGACTTGTCCCATCAGAATAGATACTAGTCCCATCAGAATAGATACTAGTCCCATCAGACTAGATACTAGTCCCATCAGACTAGATACTAGTCCCATCAGAATAGATACTAGACTCATCAGAATAGATACTAGTCCCATCAGAATAGATACTAGTCCCATCAGACTAGATACTAGTCCCATCAGACTAGATACTAGACCCATCAGACTAGATACTAGACCCATCAGACTAGATACTAGACCCATCAGACTAGATACTAGACCCATCAGACTAGATACTAGAACCATCAGACTAGATACTAGACCCATCAGACTAGATACTAGACCCATCAGACTAGATACTAGACCCATCAGACTAGAGACTAGACCCATCAGACTAGAGACTAGACCCATCAGACTAGAGACTAGACCCATCAGACTAGAGACTAGACCCATCAGACTAGAGACTAGACCCATCAGACTAGAGACTAGACCCATCAGACTAGAGACTAGACCCATCAGACTAGAGACTAGACCCATCAGACTATATACTAGTCCCATCAGACTAGATACTAGTCCCATCAGACTAGATACTAGTCCCATCAGACTAGATACTAGTCCCATCAGACTAGATACTAGACCCATCAGACTAGATACTAGACCCATCAGACTAGATACTAGACCCATCAGACTAGATACTAGACCCATCAGACTAGATACTAGACCCATCAGACTAGATACTAGTCCCATCAGTCTAGATACTAGACCCATCAGACTAGATACTAGACCCATCAGACTAGAGACTAGACCCGTCAGACTAGAGACTAGACCCGTCAGACTAGAGACTAGACCCGTCAGACTAGAGACTAGACCCGTCAGACTAGAGACTAGACCCGTCAGACTAGAGACTAGACCCGTCAGACTAGAGACTAGACCCGTCAGACTAGAGACTAGACCCGTCAGACTAGAGACTAGACCCGTCAGACTAGAGACTAGACCCGTCAGACTAGAGACTAGACCCGTCAGACTAGAGACTAGACCCGTCAGACTAGAGACTAGACCCGTCAGACTAGAGACTAGTCCCGTCAGACTAGAGACTAGTCCCGTCAGACTAGAGACTAGTCCCGTCAGACTAGAGACTAGTCCCGTCAGACTAGAGACTAGTCCCGTCAGACTAGATACTAGTCCCGTCAGACTAGATACTAGTCCCGTCAGACTAGATACTAGTCCCGTCAGACTAGATACTAGTCCCGTCAGACTAGATACTAGTCCCGTCAGACTAGATACTAGTCCCTTCAGACTAGATACTAGTCGCATCAGACTAGTTCCATCAGACTAGATACTAGACCCATCAGACTAGATACTAGACCCATCAGACTAGATACTAGACCCATCAGACTAGATACTAGACCCATCAGACTAGATACTAGACCCATCAGACTAGATACTAGACCCATCAGACTAGTTCCATCAGACTAGATACTAGACCAATCAGACTAGATACTAGTCCCATCAGACTAGATACTAGACCCTTCAGACTAGATACTAGACCCTTCAGACTACATACTAGTCCCATCAGACTAGATACTAGACCCATCAGACTAGATACTAGACCCATCAGACTAGATACTAGTCGCATCAGACTAGATACTAGACCCATCAGACTAGTTCCATCAGACTAGATACTAGACCCATCAGACTAGATACTAGACCCATCAGACTAGATACTAGACCCATCAGACTAGATACTAGACCCATCAGACTAGATACTAGACCCATCAGACTAGATACTAGACCCATCAGACTAGATACTAGACCCATCAGACTAGATACTAGACCCATCAGACTAGATACTAGACCCATCAGACTAGTTCCATCAGACTAGATACTAGACCCATCAGACTACATACTAGTCCAATCAGACTAGATACTAGTCCCATCAGACTAGATACTAGACCCTTCAGACTACATACTAGTCCCATCAGACTAGATACTAGTCCCATCAGACTAGATACTAGACCCATCAGACTAGATACTAGACCCATCAGACTAGATACTAGACCCATCAGACTACATACTAGACCCATCAGACTACATACTAGACCCATCAGACTAGAGACTAGACCCATCAGACTAGAGACTAGACCCATCAGACTAGAGACTAGACCCATCAGACTAGAGACTAGACCCATCAGACTAGAGACTAGACCCATCAGACTAGAGACTAGACCCATCAGACTAGAGACTAGACCCATCAGACTAGAGACTAGACCCATCAGACTAGAGACTAGACCCATCAGACTAGAGACTAGACCCATCAGACTAGAGACTAGACCCATCAGACTAGAGACTAGACCCATCAGACTAGAGACTAGACCCATCAGACTAGAGACAAGACCCATCAGACTAGAGACTAGACCCATTAGACTAGAGACTAGACCCATCAGACTAGAGACTAGACCCATCAGACTAGAGACTAGACCCATCAGACTAGAGACTAGACCCATCAGACTAGAGACTAGACCCATCAGACTAGATACTAGACCCATCAGACTAGATACTAGACCCATCAGACTAGATACTTGTCCCATCAGACTAGAGACTAGACATCAGACTAGAGACTAGACCATCAGACTACATTCTAGACCCATCAGACTACATACTAGACCCATCAGACTACATACTAGACCCATCAGACTACATACTAGACCCATCAGACTACATACTAGACCCATCAGACTAGATACTAGTCCCATCAGACTAGATACTTGTCCCTTCAGACTACATACTAGTCCCATCAGACTAGATACTAGACCCATCAGACTAGATACTAGACCCATCAGACTAGATACTAGACCCATCAGACTAGATACTAGACCCATCAGACTAGATACTAGTCCCATCAGACTAGATACTAGACCCATCAGACTAGATACTAGACCCGTCAGACTAGATACTAGACCCGTCAGACTAGATACTAGACCCGTCAGACTAGATACTAGACCCGTCAGACTAGATACTAGACCCGTCAGACTAGATACTAGACCCGTCAGACTAGATACTAGACCCGTCAGACTAGATACTAGACCCGTCAGACTAGATACTAGTCCCGTCAGACTAGATACTAGTCCCGTCAGACTAGATACTAGTCCCGTCAGACTAGATACTAGTCCCGTCAGACTAGATACTAGTCCCGTCAGACTAGATACTAGTCCCGTCAGACTAGATACTAGTCCCGTCAGACTAGACACTAGTCAAATTAGACTAGATACTTGTCCCATCAGACTAAATACTAGTCCCATCAGACAAAATACTAGTCCCATCAGACAAAATACTAGTCCCATCAGACTAGATACTAGTCCCATCAGACTACATACTAGACCCATCAGACTACATACTAGTCCCATAAGACTAGGTGCTAGTCCCATCAGACTAGATACTAGACCCATTAGACTATAACCATCAGACTAGATACTTTACCGATCAGACTACATACTAGACCCATCAGACTACATACTAGACCCATCAGACTACATACTAGTCCCATCAGACTAGATACTAGACCCATCAGACTAGATACTAGACCCATCAGACTACATACTAGTCCCATCAGACTACATACTTGTCCCATCAGACTACATACTTGTCCCATCAGACTACATACTAGTCCCATCAGACTACATACTAGTCCCATCAGACTACATACTAGTCCCATCAGACTACATACTAGTCCCATCAGACTACATACTAGTCCCATCAGACTAGATACTAGTCCCATCAGACTAGATACTAGACCATCAGACTAGATACTAGTCCCATCAGACTACATACTAGTCCCATCAGACTAGATACTAGACCATCAGACTAGATCCATCAGACTAGATACTAGACCCATCAGACTATAACCATCAGACTAGATACTTTACCGATCAGACTACATACTAGTCCCATCAGACTACATACTAGTCCCATCAGACTACATACTAGTCCCATCAGACTACATACTAGTCCCATCAGACTACATACTAGTCCCATCAGACTACATACTAGTCCCATCAGACTAGATACTAGTCCCATCAGACTAGATACTAGACCATCAGACTAGATACTAGACCATCAGACTACATACTAGTCCCATCAGACTAGATACTAGACCATCAGACTAGATCCATCAGACTAGATACTAGACCCATCAGACTATAACCATCAGACTAGATACTTTACCGATCAGACTACATACTAGTCCCATCAGACTACATACTAGACCCATCAGACTAGATACTAGACCCATTAGACTATAACCATCAGACTAGATACTTTACCGATCAGACTACATACTAGTCCCATCAGACTACATACTAGACCATCAGACTACATACTAGACCATCAGACTAGATACTAGACCATCAGACTAGATACTAGTCCCATCAGACTAGATACTAGACCCATCAGACTAGAGACTAGACCCATCAGACTAGAGACTAGACCCATCAGACTAGAGACTAGACCCATCAGACTAGAGACTAGACCCATCAGACTAGAGACTAGACCCATCAGACTAGATACTAGACCCATCAGGTCTAGATACTAGACCCATCAGACTAGATACTAGACCCATCAGAGCTAGACCCATCAGACTAAATACTTGCCCCATCAGTCTAGATACTAGCCCCATCAGACTAGATACTAGCCCCATCAGTCTAGATACTAACCCCATCAGTCTAGATACTAACCCCATCAGTCTAGATACTAGCCCCATCAGTCTAGATACTAGCCCCATCAGACTAGATACTAGCCCCATCAGTCTAGATTCTAGCCCCATCAGTCTAGATTCTAGCCCCATCAGACTAGATACTAGACCCATCAGACTAGACCCATCAGACTAGACCCAGGCATTGTTATTGTGTAGTATGGGTTCCTCCTCTTTTGTTGACACCTGAGTAATGAATCATGACAGAGCACTGTG